>NC_135824.1:46684109-46934325 GCF_964213995.1 Mustelus asterias | reverse complement strand
AGACGGGGGACGGAAGGGGACAGAGACAGACGGGGGACGGAAGGGGACAGAGACAGACGGGGGGACGGAAGGGGACAGAGACAGACGGGGGACGGAAGGGGACAGAGACAGACGGGGGGACGGAAGGGGACAGAGACAGACGGGGGACGGAAGGGGACAGAGACAGACGGGGGGACGGAAGGGGACAGAGACAGACGGGGGGACGGAAGGGGACAGAGACAGACGGGGGACGGAAGGGGACAGAGACAGACGGGGGGACGGAAGGGGCCAGGGACAGATGCAGGGAACGGAACGGGACAGACGGTGGGGGGGGGTGGGGGGGGTGGTCGAATGGGACAGGGGCAGACTGGGGGGGACGGAACGGGACGAGGCAGACGGGGGGCGGCGGGGGGATGGAACGGGACAGGGAGAGACGGGGGGACTGGACAGGGACAGACGGGGGGACGGAAGGGGACAGAGACAGACGCAGGGAACGGAATGGGACAGGGACAGACGGGGCGGGGGGTGCGGAACGGGACAGGGGCGCGGAACGGGACAGGGGTAGACAGGGCGGGGGACGGAACGGGGCAGGGTCAGACGGGGAGGAGCCGAACGGGACAGGGACAGACGGAGGGGGGACGGAACGGGACAGGCACAGCGGAGGGGGACGGAACGGGACAGGGACAGACAGGGGGAGGGCGAAATGGGACAGGGACAGACGGTGGGGGGGAGGGACGGAACGGGACGGGGCAGCCGGGGGGGGGGGGGGGGGATGGAGTGGGACAGGGAGAGACGGGGGGACGGGACGGGACAGGGACAGACGGGGAGACGGGACGGGACTTGGACAGACGGGGGACGGACGGAACGGGACAGGGACAGACGAGATGGACGGGGGGGACGGGACAGACGGTGGGACGGGACGGGACAGGGGCAAACGGGGGACGGAACGAGACAGGGACAGAAGGGGGGACAGGACGGACGGGGGGACGGAACGGGACAGACGGGGGGAACGGGACGGACGGGGGGACGGAACGGGACAGGGACAGACGGGGGGACGGAACGGGACAGGGACAGACGGGGGGACGGGACGGACGGGGGGACGGAACGGGACAGGGACAGACGGGGGGACGGGACGGACGGGGGACGGAATGGGACAGATGGGGGGACGGGACGGACGGGGGGACGGAACGGGACAGGGACAGACGGGGGGACGGGACGGACGGAACGGGACAGGGACAGACGGGGGGACGGGACGGACGGAACGGGACAGGGACAGACGGGGGGACGTGACGGACGGGGGACGGAACGGGACAGGGACAGACGGGGGACGGGACGGACGGGGGGACGGAACGGGACAGACGGGGGGACGGGACGGACGGGGGGACGGAACGGGACAGGGACAGACGGGGGGACGGGACGGACGGAACGGGACAGGGACAGACGGGGGATGGGACGGACGGCGGGACGGGACAGGGACAGACAGGGGGACGGGACGGGACAGGGACAGACAGGGGGACGGGACAGGGACGGAGACAGGTTGGGATGGGGGTGGGGAATGGAGCGGTGTGCAGGGGGAGGGGGTCAGGCTGGGGTTGGGGGGCGGCGGTAACACGGTCTCTCCCCCCTCCCCCCAGGCCCCTGCTCCATGCCGGGCCGCGCGGCCTGCAGGAGCGGCGGGGCCTCCCCCCGGGCTGGAGTTGGAGCGGCTCCCGGGCTCCGGGTGACTCTCTCCCCCCCCCCGCGCACCCTCTCTCCCCGGTACCCACCTCCGACCCGGTACATGTTGGCCGCCATCCCGGTCCCCGCGGCCTCCCCCCCGCCCCCGGCGGCGCGGTAATGTCCGCCGGGCCTCGGCCTCCGGGGAAATCCCTGTGAGAAAGTCCGCCTCTCCAAAAACCTCCCCTCCGCCGGGGGGCCTAGCCGGAGACACGAAGCCTCGGCCTCGCCTAGCCGCCGCGCCCGGCCCCGCTGCACGCCGCCCTCCGCCTGCCTGTCGGCGTGATGCCCAGGCTCGGGCTGCGGCCTAGCGCTGCTGTCGGAGCCTCGGCCGCCTCCTCGCTCTCTCCTCAGCCGCCGCCGCCTCTCCCGCTTCCCGTCTCCATGGAGACCCCGCCTGGCGGCAGCCGGCCGCCGCCTTAAAGCCGCGATGTCCCCTCCACCATTAACAGTTGCACAACCATAATTCAGACGTCCCAGAGTCAGAGAGAGAGAGCTCAGCTCCCCTTCAGCAGCAGTTCAGTGTGAACCAGAGACAGTTACTGCCTCTCTCACATTTATCCCCCCAAAAAGGGGGGAATCTGCATTAAAAACTGAACTCTTTTCTTTGACTGGCTTTGGGACAGAATATTTTTTGTCCATTGACCCTTGAGAAGGTGGAGAGAGAAACAGGATTAACATTTTGAGTCAAACGTGACTTTTCTTTGCAAGCCTGAGTCAGGCTTTGGAGCACGGGGAATGGCACAGGGTGATTTTCCCATTCATAGAATCCTGACAGTGCAGGAAGAAGCCAGTTGGCCCATCAAGTCTGTACCAACTCTTCAACAGAGCATGCCACCCAAGCCCTACACCTGTCACCACACTTTCACCCACTAATTCCCCCCCCCCCCCCCCCCCCCAAATCCCTGGACACTAAGAGTAAATTTATCATGGCCAATCTACCTAACCCACACATCTTTGGACTGTGGGAGGAAACCGGAGCACCCGGAGGATATCCACGCAGACACGGAGAGAACATACAAACTCCACTCAGGAGATGTAGATGTAGTTCCACTCAACTCCTCATTCACCATAGAATGATTTTGGCAGAGATGGAGGACATTCAGCCATCATAGCTATGTCAACTCTCTGCAAGCACATCTTACTTTTCCCTTCAAATATTGATCCATCCCTCCCCCCTTACCTCAGACTCTACTCCAAGATCTCCCTGTTAAATCTTCAGGCTTCCACATTCCACCCTAATCAGGTTGGAACACACTATGGAGTTTGATCTAAAAATCTCAATTTCTTTGTTGCATCTGGTGGAATCATAGAATGGCTGCAGCACAGAGGGAGGGTAAAATAACTCATCAGAGGCCAGTGTCCCTTCAACATATTTCCTTTATTTACAAACCACTCCTAAGAGCACTTCAGGTACAGGTTCAGAATCCAGAGTGCCAATAGCCCTCACACTCCCAATATATACACACAAGTGAGACTCCCTGATTGGGCAGGCAATCATTACCAATCTTTTCGGCCAACCAACTAAACTAAATTAAATTAACGAGGGCATAAATTAAAAGGAGCAGCTCCCAAAAAGGAGGGGAACCATCGATGTTACACCCCAGTTGCTGCAGTGCCCAGCAGGCACAGAAGGCGTTAACGGTGCCCTCGGATACAGCATGCTTCCTCTCCAGGGACACCCGCGAATATAGCCACGGTAGAGGGGCAGACAGTCAGGTCAGGCAACCCCCTTGGTCGCCGGCTGCCTGGACTTGTAGACACAGTAAGAAGTTTAACAACACCAGGTTAAAGTCCAACAGGTTTATTTGGTAGCAAAAGCCACAAGCTTTCGGAGCCTTCTTCAAGTGAGTGGGAATTCTGTTCACAAACAGGGCATATAAAGACACAAACTCAATTTACAGAATAATGGTTGGAATGCGAATACTTACAACTAATCAAGTCTTAAAGGTACAAACATTAAGACAGGTTAAAGAGATGTGTATTGTCTCCAGACAGGACAGCCAGTGAGACTCTGCAGGTCCAGGCAAGCTGTGGGGATTACAGATAGTGTGACATGAACCGAATATCCCGGTTGAGGCCATCCTCATGTGTGCGGAACTTGGCTATCAGTTTCTGCTCGGCGACTCTGCGCCATTGTGTGTCGTGAAGGCCGCCTTGGAGAACGCTTACCCAAATATCAAAGGCCAAATGCCCGTGACCGCTGAAGTGCTCCCCAACAGGAAGAGAACAGTCTTGCCTGGTGATTGTCGAGCAGTGTTCATTCATCTGTTGTCGCAGTGTCTGCATGGTTTCCCCAATGTACCATGCCTCGGGACATCCCGAGGACTTGTAGTGGACTTGGAGAGTCGTAGAGTCATAGGGGTTAACAGCATGGAAACAGGCCCTTCAGCCCAACTTGTCCAACTTGTCAACCACAAAGCTAGTCCCAATTGCCCACATTTGGCCATATCCCTCTATACCCATCTTACCTATTTAACTATCGAAACGCTTTTTAAAAGACAAAATTGTACCTGCCTCCACTACGACCTCTTTTTTAAAGTTTATTTATTAGTCACAAGTAAGGCTTACATTAACACTGCAATGAAGTTACTGTGAAATTCCCCTAGTCGCCACAATCCGGCGCCTGTTTGGGCCAATGCACCTAACCAGCACGTCTTTCAGAATGTGGGAGGAAACCGGAGCACCCGGAGGAAACCCACACAGACACGGGGAGAATGTGCAAACTCCACACAAACAGTGACCCAAGCCGGGAATCAAACCTAGGTCCCTGGCACTGTGATGCAGCAGTGCTAACCACTGTGCTACCGTGCCCCCTCTGGCAGCTTGGTCCAGACACTCACCACCCTTTGTGTGAAGAAATTGCCCCTCTCACCTTAAACCTATGCCCTCTAGTTTTAGACTCCCCTACCTTTGAGTAAAGATAGTGACGAGCTGATCTACGCCCCTCATTATTTTATAGACCTCTATAAGATCACCCCTCAGCCTTCTACACTCCAGGGAAAAGAGTCTCAGTCTATCCAGCCTCTCCTTATAACTCAAACCATCAAATCCCAGTAGCATCCTAGTAAATCTTTTCTGCACTCTTTCTAGTTTAATAATATCCTTTCTATAATAGGGTGACCAGAACTGTACACAGTATTCCAAGTGTGGCCTTGCCAATGTCTTGTACAACTTCAACAAGACGTCCCAACTCCTGTATTCAATGTTCTGACCAATGAAACCAAGCATGCTGAATGCCTTCTTCATCATCCGGTCCATCTGTGACTCCACTTTCAGGGAGCTATGAACCTATACCCCTAGATCCCTTTGTTCTATAACTCTCCCCAATGCCCTACCATTAACTGAGTAAGTCCAGCCTTGGTTCAATCTACCAAAATGCATCACCTCGCATTTATCTAAATTAAATTCCATCTGCCACTCGTCAGCCCATTGGCCCAATTGATCAAGATCCCATTGCAATCCTAGATAACTTTCTTCACTGTCCACTATGCCACCAATCTTGGTGTCATCTGCACACTTACTAACCATGCCTCCTATATTCTCATCCAAATCATTAATATAAATGACAAATAACAGTGGACGCAACAGTTATCCCTGAGGCATACCACTGGTCACAGGTCTCCAGTTTGACAAACAACCCTCTACAACCACCCTCTGTCTTCTGTCATCAAGCCAATTTTGTATCCATTTGGCTACCTCACCCTGGATCCCGTGAGATTTAACCTTATGCAATCACCTACCATGCAGTACTTTGTCAAAGGCCTTGCTAAAGTCCATGTAGACAACATCAACTGCACTGCCCTCATCTACCTTCTTGGTTACTCCTTCAAAAAAGGGGTGAGACATGATTTTCCACTCTCAAAGCCATGCTGACTGTCCCTAATCAGTTCTTGCACCTGTACATCCTGTCTCTCAGAATACCTTCCAACAACTTACCCACCACAGATGTGAGGCTCACCGGCCTGTAGTTCCCAGGCTTTTCCCTGCAGCCCTTTTTAAACAAAGGCACAACATTTGCCACCCTCCAATCTTCAGGCACCTCACCTGTGGCTGTCGATGATTCAAATATCTCTGCTAGGGGACCTGCAATTTCCTCCCTAGCCTCCCACAATGTCCTGGGATACACTTCATCAGGTCACGGGGATTTATCTACTTTGATGCCCTTTAAGACTTCCAGCACCTCTCTCTCTCTGTAATATGTACATTCCTCAAGACATCACTATTTATTTCCCCAAGTTCCCTAACATCCATGTTTTTCTCAACAGTAAATACCGATGAGAAATATTCAGTTAGGACCTCACCCATCTCTTGTGGATCCGCACATAGATGACCTTGTCGATCCTTAAGAGGCCCTACTCTCTCCCTAATTACTCTTTTGCTCTTTATGTATTTGTAGAAGCTCTTTGGATTCTCCTTTGCCTTATCTGCCAAAACAATCTCGTGTCCCCTTTTTGCCCTCCTGATTTCTCTCTTAACTCTCCTCCTACACCCCCTATACTATTCAAGGGATTCACTTGATCCCAGCTGCCTATGCATGTCATGTGCCTCCTTCTTCTTCTTGACCAGGGTCTTAATATCCCGAGTCATCCAGGGTTCCCTACTTCTAGCAGCCTTGCCCTTCACTCTAAGAGGAATGTGCTTACCCTGAACTCTGGTTAACACACTTTTGAAAGCCTCCCACTTATCAGACATCCCTTTGCCTTCCCACAGACTCCCCCAATTAACTGTTGAAAGTTCCTGCCTGATACCATCAAAATTGGCCTTGTCCCAATTTAGAATTTTATCTTTTGGGCCAGACCTATCATTCTCCATAGCTATCTTAAAACTAATGGAATTATGGTCACTGGTCCCAAAGTTATCCTGCACTAACACTTCTGTCACCTGCCCTTCCTTATTTCCCAAGAGGAGGTCAAGTTTTGCCCCCTCTCTAGTCGGGCCATCCACATACTGAATGAGAAATTCCTCCTGAACACACTCTCTCCATCCAACCCTCTAATACTATGGCTGTCCCTGTCAATGTTGGGAAAATTAAAATCCCCTACAATTACCACCCTATTTTTCTTGGAGCTATCTGTAATCTCCTTACATATTTGCTCCTCAATTTCCTGCCGACTATTTGGGGGCCTGTAGTACAACCCTATCAAAGTGATTTCCCTCTTCTTATTTTTCAGTTCTACCCAAATAGACTCAGTGGGCGAACCCTCGGATATATCCCCTCTCAGTACGGCCGTGATGTTTTCCTTAATCAAAAGTGCAACTTCCCCCTCCTCTCTTACCTCCTGTTCTATCTTTCCTATAGCATCTGTACCCTGGAACATTGAGCTGCCAGTCCTGTCCCTCCCTTAGCCATGTTTCAGTAATTGCTATAATATCCCAGTCCCACATACCCATCCATGCCCTGAGTTCATCTGCCTTGCCCGTCAGGCCTCTCGCATTGAAATAAATGCAATTTAATCAGGACTTCCCTTGCACTCTGTCTTGGTTTTGCCTGATCTGTCTGGTACTAGGATTACTGACATTGCCTTTACTACTTAATGTGCTCTCTTTAACTTCTGTGCTGCCTTCAACCTTCTCTTCTGTCTCCCTATTGCTTTGGGTCCCACCCCCCTGCTTGTAGATGACAAGCTTTGCCAGGCCCAGGAGCAGGTTCATGAGGTCTTCCTCCTCCCCTGCCCGCCTTTACACTGGGTGTCCATAGATCAGGAACATCAACAAAAGGTTTTTGAGGGAACTAAAAAGGGAGTGCGGTCTATAACACGAAATGTAGACATGGCTCACGGACTCCACAACGTTGCAAAAAGGGCAGGTCACTTGGGAGTCCGTGAACCAAATGTTGTACGGAACTGCTATATGTACCACCTTCCACCCCAGGTCCCCAACAGGCAGTCATTACCTCAATCAAGGAGCTCATACTCCAAGAGGCCAACCCCAATGGCCTTGTTGAGGTCATTACAAAGGGCAATTTGGCCTGTTATTTCTAGGACAGTTCTCTGCAAGAGAAACTCACCTCACCAACCCCATACTTTGCCCCTAGCCCTGCAAATGTTTCTCTTCAGGTGTTTATCCAGTTTCTGTTTGGAGACCATGATTGAATCTACCTCCACCTCGTTCTCAGCAGTGTATTCCAGATCCTAACCAATCACTGTGGAAAGCTTTCCTCCAGTTGCCATTGGTTGTTTTGCCACTTGTCTTCAAGGTGCATCCTCTGGTTCTCAGTCCTTCCACATGTGGGAACAATTTCTTCTCATCTGCTCTCTCTGAACCCCTCAAGATTTTAACACCTCTCTCAGATTTCCTCTCAACCTTCTTTTACATAGAAACATACATAGAAAGTAGAGTAGGCCATTCGGCCCTTAGAGCCTGCTCCGCCATTCATTATGATCATGGCTGATCATCAATATAAATATCCTGATTCCCCCTTTCCCCCTATATCCCTTGATCCCTTTAGCCCCAAGAGCTATATCTAATTTCTTCTTGAAATCACAAAATCTTGGCCCCAGCTACTTTCTGTGGCAGTGAATTCCACACATTCCCCACCCTCTGGATGAAGACATTTCTCTTCACCTCAGTTCTAAAAGGTTTACCCCTTATCCTCAAACTATGACCCCTAGTTCTGGACTCCCCCGGCATTGGGAACCATTCTTTCTGAATCCACCCTGTCTAACCCTGTTAGAATTTTAGAAGTTTCTATGAGATCCCTTTTCACTCTTCTGAACTCCAGTGAACATAATCCTAACTCACATTGGGTGGGATTTTACAGCCTTGCTCATCCTGAAACCGTAAAATCCCACCTAAGGACAATGGACCTTTCCATGGTCCGCCCCTCGCCCATTCCGATTCCCATGGGGGGGAGAAGGTGGGAGGGTAGAAATACGGTCATTGTCTTTCTTCCTATGACAGTGCTGCTGTACAGCAGTTGAGTAAAATGTTAGAACTTCATGCTTGTAAAATCATTCAAAAAATTGTAAAATGCTAAGAGGTGAAAGTATTGCCCCTTTCAAAAAAGGTTTGATTTGATTTGATTTATTATTGTCACATGTATTAACATACAGTGAAAGGTATTGTTTTCTGTGAGCTATACAGACAAAGCATACCATTCATAGAGAAGGAAACGAGAGAGTGCAGAATGTAGTGTTACAGTCATAGCTAGGGTGTCGAGAAAGATCAACTTAATGCAAGGTAAGTCCATTCAAAAGTCTGACAGCAGCAGGGAAGAAGCTGTTCTTGAGTCGGTTGCTATGTGACCTCAGACTTTTGTACCTTTTTCCCGATGGAAGAAGGTGACAGAGAGTATGCCCGGGGTGCGTGGGGTCCTTCATTATGCCGGCTGCTTTGCCGAGGCAGCGGGAAGTGTAGACAGAGTCAATGGATGGGAGGCTGGTTTGCGTGATGGATTGAGCTACATTCACAACCTTTTGTAGTTCCTTGCCGTCTTGGGCAGAACAGGAGCCATACCAAGCTGTGATACACCCAGAAAGAATGTTTTCTATGGTGCATCTGTAAAAGTTGGTGAGAGTCGTAGCTGACATGCCAAATTTCCTTAGTCTTCTGAGAAAGTAGAGGTGTTGGTGGGCTTTCTTAACAAAAGTGTCAGCATCGGGGGGGGGGGGACCAGGACAGGCTGTTGGTGATCTGGAAAAGGTGGTGTTTTTGAGGTGCATACGGAGTATACTGACTGAAACGTTGCAATCAAAGGTTATCAGCAGGGTTGCCTTGGCAACTGGCCTTCAGGCTTTTTGAATTTTTAAAAATTCAGCCAATTAGTTTGAAACAGAACAGGCTTTTGAATTTAACTAATCAATTTAAATTAGGCACTTGGATAACAGCAACCTATTAGATTTAAATTTGATGTTTTGGTAACCTGAGAACCAATCCTATTGTGGGGATATGGATATGTCATCACAGGTATAAAAGAGTAGGCAGTGGGATAATAGGCAGTGACAGCAACGGCCATCTGCTGGCCTCATTTGTGTCTTAAAAGAAAGCCTCATCTCGATAGCAAAGAAGAAAGAAGACAAAGGATTCCGGAAGACACAAAAATCTGGTTGTAATTTAGGGAGTGACTGAAAATTCTATTTTTTGTTAATAAGTGGGAATTTTATTTATCTAAACAGCATTCCATTAGAATAGTGTTTTATTGGGTTTGTTAATAGTTTAGTTACCCTGTTCACTGTTAGATAAATGAAGTGTTACTTCTTGATTTTACAGAGAGAGTCTCAAGTAGTTATTTTGTTTTAAACACTAAAAGTTGCTGAAGATCGGATTGCACTATTTCTCACACACCTTATAACAGATTATGAGGCGAGGTACTCCTCTTTCAGTGGATAAGTGTTCGCTCTCTGAGAGGGATCAACCTCCGCTTCATAACACTGCAATCCCAGGGATCAGCCTGGTAAACCTTCGCTGCACTCCCTCTATAGCAAGGACATCCTTCCTCAGATAAGGACACCAAAACTGCACACAATACTCCAGGTATGGCCTCACCAACGCCCTATAAGATTGCAGTAAAATATTCCTATTCCTATAATCAAATTCTCTTGCCAAGAAGGCCAACATACCATTTGTCTTCCTTACCCCTGCTGTACCTGCGCGCTTACTTTCAGCAACTGATGCACAAAGAGAAATGAGTAACTCGCTTCCTGACTCCCCAAAGCCTGTCCACCATCTACAATAAGAAGTCTCACAACACCAGGTTAAAGTCCAACAGGTTTATGTGGTAGCACAAGCTTTCGGAGCGCTGCCCCTTCACCAGGTGAATGAGGAGCTGTGCTCACAAACAGGGCATATATAGACACAAACTCAATTTACAAGATAATGGATGGAATGCGAGTCTTTACAGGTAATCAAGTCTTAAAGGTACAGACAATGTGAGCGGAGAGAGGGTGAACCTGGTGTTGTGAGACTTCTTACTGTACTTACCCCAGTCCAACCGCCGGCATCTCCACATCATGGCCACCATCTATAAGTCAGGAGTGTGATGGAATACTCTCCACTTGCCTGGATGAGTGCAGCTCCAACAACACTCCAGGAGTTCATAGGCTTAGAACCATAGTCATAGAGTTTTACAGCACAGAAAGAGGCCCTTTGACCCATGGTGTCTGTGCCGGCCAGAGTGCACCTAGTTTATTTTATTTATTCATTAGTCACAAGTAAGGCTGACATTAACACTGCAATTAAGTTACTGTGAAAGTCACCGATCATAATTTCATTTTCCAGCATTTAGTCTGTAGCCTTGTTTGCTGTGGTGTTTCAAGTACTTATCTAAATGCTTCTTAAATGTTGAGGGTTCTCGCCCTTTCCACCCTTTCAGGCAGTGAGTTCCAGATTCCCAGATTTTCCAGATTTGAGGAAAAAGTTTTTCCTCAAATCCCCTCTAAATCTCCTGCCCCGATCTTAAATCTGTGCCCCCTGATTACTGACCCCTCCTCTAATAAGGAGAAAGGTTTCTTCCTACCCACCCTATCTATATCCCCTATAATTTTGTACAGTGCAATCCGGGCCTCCCTCAGCCTCCTCTGCTCTAAGGAAAACAACCCCGGCCGAAGCAGCCTCTCTTCATAGCTGAAACGCTCCATCCCAGGCAATGTGACCAGAACTGCACACAGTGCTCTAGCTGTGGCCTAACCAGGGTTTTATACAGCTCCATCACAACCTCCATGCTCTTCTACGCATCGGCTAATAAAGGCAAGTATCCTTTATGTTTTCTTAACCAAATTATCTACCTGTCCTGTTAGAAATCATAGAAACCCTTCAGTACAGAAAGAGGCCATTCGGCCCATCGAGTCTGCACCGACCACAATCCCACCCAGGCCCTACCCCCATATCCCTACATATTTTACCCACTAATCCCTCTAACCTACGCATCTCAGGACACTAAGGGCAATTTCTAGCATGGCCAATCAACCTAACCCGCACATCTTTGGACTTTTGGACAGTTGCCTTC
The DNA here is from genome assembly GCF_964213995.1 of Mustelus asterias. Lineage (NCBI taxonomy): Eukaryota > Metazoa > Chordata > Chondrichthyes > Carcharhiniformes > Triakidae > Mustelus > Mustelus asterias. The sequence goes on along the minus strand of NC_135824.1, from coordinate 46,922,684 downwards.
AGGGATCTTTGGATATGCACCCCAAGATCTCTCTGATCCTCAAAACAGCCGCTTGATTTGCACCCAAACCACCACTTTAAACACCTACTCCCTTCATCACCGACGCAGCTGTGGGCAGGCGATGGCCTAGTGGGTATTTATCGCTAAACTATTAACCCAGAAACTCAGCAACTGTTCTGGGGACCCGGGTTCGAATCCCGCCACGGCAGACGGTGGAATTTGAATTCAATGAAAAATCTGGAATTAAGAATCTACTGATGACCATGAAACCATTGTCAATTATCGGAAAAACCCATCTGGTTCATTAATGTCCCTTTAGGGAAGGAAATCTGCCGTCCTTACCTGGTCTGGTCTACATGTGACTCCAGAGCCACAGCAATTGGTTGACTCGCAACTGCCCTCCAAGGGCAACTAGGGATGAGCAATAAATGCTGGCCAGCGAGCGACACCTATATCCCATGAATAAATAAAAAAACCTCAATGACTTTGTAATATCTGAAGGAATAACTGCAGCAACTCACCCAGGCTTCTCTGCGATATAAAGTAGAATGCCAAATGTTGCGACACTTTTCATCGTTTTAAATACCAAGTTTTGAATGAAATCTGCCTCATTCTACATCCCATATATCTCCAATAGTTGGTATTCAGGGCTGATTGCATCATAATAATCTAAATCATTTATTCTTCTGTAAATCAATAAAAGTGACAACTTTCAGGAGTGCAGGATGAAGATGGGCCACCCCTCACTCATTACCGAAATATAGACGGAAATAATCGGACTGACATGAAAGCTCACCCTTTGGCAGGGTTTACTCAAGGGGCTGAAGAGCCAACTCCTCTTCACATGTTCCTTAGTCCCTTTTTCCCACTAAAGTACGTCGCTTCAGTATCCTTGTTCGCCTCCATCAGCGACCATCTCTCCGATACCCGGAGCCACCCACTGAAGCTCCTAAACTTTCCCACTGGCGGCATATCTTTCAGTCCTCTCCAATTTTTACACATCGCTAGCGTTGTTGATTGACAACCCAGGCCAGAGCCGTGTACAGTGCCAGCTCGGAACGCCCTGGCAATGCTTTGCTTGCAATGATGTGCTTGTACATCCCAGGAATCTCAATATCCACAACCACTGTGCCCCCACACACTGTGCCCCGACACACTGTGCCCCCACACACTGTGCCCCCACACACTGTGCCCCCACACACTGTGCCCCCGCACACTGTACCCCCACACACTGTACCCCCACACACTGTGCCCCCACACACTGTACCCCCACACACTTTCCCACATATTCTATGCCCGTTTTGAGCAAGAGGTCAGCGAGAGCATGCTCTCTACCCTGTAAGCCCTGGATGAACCTGTATCTGGGGTCACCATTGCAGATGTCAGAGCAGCTTTCTTGAAGGTCAACCCATGGAAAGCGACTGGCCCGGATGGGGTACCTGGATGTGCACTCAGATCCTGCGTGGATCAGCTGGCGGGGGTATTCACAGACATCTTCAACCTCTTTGCAACAATCTGAGGTCCCTATTTGCTTCAAGAATACAACCATCATTCCAGTACCTAAGAAAAACCAAGCAGCATGCCTTAATGACTGTCGGCCGGTGGCTCTGACATCCATCATTATGAAGTGCTTCAAAAGGCTAGTCATGGCACGAATCAATTCCAGCCTCCTAGACTACCTGGATCCGCTACAGTTTGCCTACCGCTGCAACAGGTCCACAGCAGATGCCATTTCCCTGGCCCTACACTCAACCTTATCTAACATAGATAACAAGGACACTTATGTCAGATTCCAATTTATTGAGTACAGCTCAGCCTTCAACTATTATTCCCACGAAACTAATCTCCAAACTCCGTGGCCTGGGCCTCGGCACCTCCCTCTGCGACTGGATCCTGAACTTCCGAACTCACAGACCACAATCAGTAAGGATAGGCAACAACACCTCCTCCACGATCATCCTCAACACCGGTGCCCCTCAAGGCTGTGTTCTCAGCCCCCTACTATACTCCTTATACACCTATGACTGTGCGGCCAAATTCCCCTCCAATTTTCAAGTTTGCTGACGACACCACCTTAGTGGGTTGGATCTCAAACAATGACGAGACAGAGTACAGGAATGAGTTAGAGAATCTGGTGAACTGGTGTGGCAACAATAATCTCTCCCTCAATGTCAACAAAATGAAGGAGATTGTCATCGACTTCAGGAAGCGTAAAGGAGAACATGGCCCTTTCTACATCAATGGGGACAAAGTAGAAAGAGTCGAGAGCTTCACGTTTTTAGGTGTCCAACAACCTGTCCTGGTTCCTCCATGCCGACACTATAGTTAAGAAAGCCCACCAACACCTCTACTTTCTCAGAAGACTAAGGAAATTTGGCATGTCAGCTACGACTCTCACCAACCTTTACAGATGCCCCATAGAAAGCATTCTTTCTGGTTGTATCACAGCTTGGTATGGCTCCTGCTCTGCCCAAGACCGCAAGGAACTACAAAAGGTCGTGAATGTAGCCCAGTCCATCACACAAACCAGCCTCCCATCCATTGACTCTGTCTACACTTTCCGCTGCTTCGGCAAAGCAGCCAGAATAATTAAGGACCCCACGCACCCCAGACATTCTCTCTTCCACCTTCTTCCTTTGGGAAAAAGATACAAAAGTCTGAGGTCACGTACCAACCGACACAAGAACACCTTCTTCCCTGCTGCCATCAGACTTTTGAATGGACTTACCTTGCATTAAGTTGATCTTTCTCCACACCCTAGCTAAGACTGTAACACTACATTCTGCACTCTCTCCTGTAACACTACATTCTGCACCCTCTCCATTCTGCACTCTCTCCTAAATGAATACTTTGCGTCGGTATTCACAAAGGAGAGGGATGTGTTGACTGGGAGTGTCTCGGAGGGGAGTGTTGAACCGTTGGAGAAAATCTCCATTACAAGGGAGGAAGTGTTAGGTTTGTTAGAGAATATAAAGACTGACAAATCCCCAGGGCCTGATGGAATCTATCCAAGGCTGCTCAGGGAAATGAGAGATGAAATCGCTGGGCCTCTGATGCAAATCTTTGTCTCGTCACTGGCGCAGGTGAGGTCCCAGAGGATTGGAGGATAGCTAATGTGGTCCCGTTATTTAAGAAGGGTAGGAAGGATAACCCGGGTAATTATAGGCCGGTGAGCTTGACGTCCGTGGTGGGGAAATTGTTGGAGAAGATTCTTAGAGATAGGATGTATGCGCATTTCGAAAGGAATAAACTCATTAACGATAGTCAGCATGGTTTTGTGAGAGGGAGGTCATGCCTCACTAACCTGGTGGAGTTTTTTGAAGAAGTGACCAGAATGGTTGACGAGGGAAGGGCCGTGGGTGTCGTCTATATGGACTTTAGTAAAGCGTTTGACAAAGTCCCTCATGGTAGGCTGGTGAAAAAGGTTGGATCTCATGGGATAAAGGGGGAGGTGGCTAGATGGGTGGAGAACTGGCTTGGTCACAGAAGACAGAGGGTGGTAGTGGAAGGGTCTTTTTCCGGCTGGAGGCCTGTGACTAGTGGTGTTCCGCAGGGCTCTGTATTGGGACCTCTGCTATTTGTGATTTATATAAACGATCTGGAAGAAGGTGTAACTGGGGTGATCAGTAAGTTTGCGGACGACACAAAATTGGCAGGACTTGCAGATAGTGAGGAGCAATCTCAGAAGCTACAGAAGGATATAGATAGGCTGGAAATTTGGGCAAAGAAATGGCAGATGGAGTTCAATCCTGATAAATGCGAAGTGATGCATTTTGGTAGAAATAATGTAGGGAGGAGCTATACGATAAATGGCAGAACCATAAAGGGTGTAGATACGCAGAGGGACCTGGGTGTGCAAGTCCACAGATCCTTGAAGGTGACGTCACACGTGGAGAAGGTGGTGAAGAAGGCATATGGCATGCTTGCCTTTATAGGACGGGGCATAGAGTATAAAAGTTGGGGTCTGATGATGCAGATGTATAGAACGTTGGTTCGGCCGCATTTGGAATACTGCGTCCAGTTCTGGTCGCCACACTACCAGAAGGACGTGGAGGCTTTGGAGAGAGTACAGAGGAGGTTTACCAGGATGTTGCCTGGTATGGAGGGGCTTAGTTATGAGGAGAGATTGGGTAAATTGGGGTTGTTCTCCCTGGAAAGACGGAGGATGAGGGGAGACTTAATAGAGGCGTATAAAATTATGAAAGGCATAGATAGGGTGAACGGTGGGAAACTTTTCCCCAGGTCGGTGGTGACGTTCACGAGGGGTCATAGGTTCAAGGTGAAGGGAGGGAGGTTTAACACAGATATCAGAAGGACATATTTTACACAGAGGGTGGTGGGGGCCTGGAATGCGCTGCCAGGCAAGGTGGTGGAGGCAGACACACTGGGAACGTTTAAGATTAATCTAGACAGCCATATGAACGGAGTGGGAATGGAGGGATACAAAAGAATGGTCTAGTTTGGACCAGGGTGCGGCATGGGCTTGGAGGGCCGAAGGGCCTGTTCCTGTGCTGTATTGTTCTTTGTTCTTTGTTCTTTCCTTCTCTATGAACAGTATGTTTTGTTTGTATGGCGTGAAAGAAACAATATTTTCACTGTATGTTAATACATGTGACAATAATAAATCAAAGAGGAGAGGCTGTACTTGATCTGATACTGACCAATGAGCCTGGACAGTGTTCAGATCTCTCAGTGGGAGAACATCTTGGGGATAGCGATCATAACTCTATCTCCTTTATGCTTGCATTGGAAAAAGAGAGGATCGGGCAAGCTAGGAAAGCGTTTATATGGAGTAAGGGGAAATATGAAGACATAAGGCAGCAAATTAGAGGAGTAAATTGGAAGGAGGTATTCTCGGGGAAATCTACTGAAGAGAGGTGGCAGTTTTTCAAGGAATGTCTGTCTAGGGTTCTACAGGACAATGTTCCGAGCAGACAGGGAGGAGTTGGTAGGTTAAAGGAACCGTGGTGCACGAAAGCTGTGCGGGACCTAGTCGAGAAGAAAAGGAAAGCGTACAAAAGGTTCAGAGAGCTTGGCGAAGATAGGGATCTAGATGAGTATACGGCTTGTAGGAAGGGACTAAAGAAGGAAATTAGGAGAGCCAGAACGTGTCACGAGAAGGCCTTGGCAAGTAGAATTAAGGAAAACCCGAAGGCGTTCTATAAATATGTGAAGAGTAAAAGGATGAGACGTGAAGGAATAGGGCCTATAAAAGGTGAAGGCGGGAAAATCAGTACGGAACCAGTAGAAATGGCAGAGGTGCTTAATGAATATTTTGCCTCGGTTTTCACAGAGGAGAAGGACATGGGTGGATGTACTGTGGGCTTGCGGTGGACTGAAAAGATTGAGTATGTGGACTTTAACAAAGAGGTTGTGTTGGAATCTTTGAATGGCATCAAGATAGATAAGTCGCCGGGTCCGGGTCCGGATGGGATGTACCCCAGGTTACTGTGGGAGGCGAGGGAGGAGATTGCAGAGCCTCTGGCGATGATCTTTGCGTCGTCGATGGAGACGGGAGAGGTGCCGGAGGATTGGAGGATTGCGGATGTGGTTCCTATTTTCAAGAAGGGGAATAGGGATAGCCCAGGAAATTACCGACTGGTGAGTCTAACCTCAGTGGTTGGTAAGCTGATGGAGAAGATCCTGAGGGACAAGATTTATGTGCATTTAGAGAGGTTTAGTATGCTCAAGAATACTCAGCATGGCTTTGTCAAAGGCAGATCGTGCCTTACGAGCCTGGTGGAGTTCTTCGAAAATGTGACTAAACACATTGACGAAGGGATAGCGGTAGATGTGGTTTATATGGATTTTAGCAAGGCGTTCGATAAGGTCCCCCATGCAAGGCTTCTCGAAAAAGTGAGAGGGCATGGGATCCAAGGGGCTGCTGCCCTGTGGATCCAGAACTGGCTTGCCCAAAGGAGGCAGAGAGTGTGTATAGATGGGTCTTTTTCTAAATGGAGGTTGGTCACCAGTGGTGTGCCCCAGGGATCTGTTCTGGGACCCTTGCTGTTTGTCATTTTCATAAATGACCTGGATGAGGAAGTGGAGGGATGGGTTGGTAAGTTTGCCGACGACACGAAGGTTGGTGGGGTTGTGGATAGTCTGGAGGGATGTCAGAAGTTACAGAGGGACATAGATAGGATGCAAGACTGGGCGGAGAAGTGGCAGATGGACTTCAACCCAGATAAATGCGTAGTGTTCCATTTTGGCAGGTCAAATGGGATGAAGGAGTACAATATAAAGGGAAAGACTCTCAGTACTGTAGAGGATCAGAAGGACCTTGGGGTCCAGGTCCATAGGACTCTAAAATCGGCCCCGCAGGTGGAGGAGGTGGTTAAGAAGGCGTATGGTGTGCTGGCCTTTATCAATCGAGGGATTGAGTTTAGGACTCCGGGGATAATGATGCAGCTATATAAGACCCTCGTCAGACCCCACTTGGAGTACTGTGCCCAGTTCTGGTCGCCTCATTACAGGAAGGATGTGGAAAAGATTGAAAGGGTGCAGAGGTGATTTACAAGGATGTTGCCTGGGTTGAGTGGCATGCCTTATGAGGATAGGCTGAGGGAGCTCGGTCTTTTCTCCTTGGAGAAACGTAGGATGAGAGGAGAGCTAATAGAGGTATATAAGATGTTGAGAGGCATAGATCGGGTGGACTCTCAGAGGCTTTTTCCCAGGGTGGAAATGGCTGCTACGAGAGGACACAGGTTTAAGGTGCTGGGGGGTAGGTACAGGGGAAATGTTAGGGGGAAGTTTTTCACACAGAGGGTGGTGGGCGAGTGGAATCGGCTGCCGTCAGTGGTGGTGGAGGCAAACTCAATAGGGTCTTTTAAGAGACTCCTGGATGAGTACATGGGACTTAATAGGATGGGAGGGTTATAGGTAGGTGTAAAATGTAGGGATATCTTTGGCACAACTTGTGGGGCCAAAGGGCCTGTTTTGTGCTGTAGTTTTCTATGTTTCTATGTATATCAAATCACACACTCTACCCCCACACATAGTCTACCCCCACACACACTCTACCCCCACACACACTCTACCCCCACACACACTCTACCCCCAGACACACTATAGCCGCACACACACTGTAGCCCCACTCACTGAACCCCACGCACTGGGGCTCCACTCACTGAACCCCCACACACTGTACCCCCACACACTGTACCCCCACACACTGTACCCCCACACACTGTACCCCCACACACTGAACCCCCACACACTGAACCCCTACACACTGTACCCCCACACACTGTACCCCCACACACTGTACCCCCACACACTGTACCCCCACACACTGTACCCCCACACACTGTACCCCCACACACTGTACCCCCACACACTGTACCCCCACACACTGTACCCCCACACATTGCACCTCCACACACTGCACCTCCATACACTGTACCCCCATACACTGCACCGCCTGCACAATACTCCCCACACAACGTACCCCCAAACACTGTACTCCCAAACACTACTGTCCACAGTACTCCCCACACATTGTACATACACTGCACTCTGACCCACAGTATTCCCCCCACTCCACTGGCACCCACTGTACCCGTCCCACTATAACCACAAGGGCACACAAGGTTTCACATCCCTTTGTCTCGCTCCCTCAATTTACATTCATAAACACAAACCCCATGGGTGGAGATTAGGACTAACAATGGCCAACTGACATTGGTGGGAGTGGTTTAAAGACCCCCTGACAGTAGAACAAAGAACAAAGAACAATACAGCACAGGAACAGGCCCTTCGGCCCTCCAAGCCCGTGCCGCTCCCTGGTCCAAACTCGACCATTCTTTTGTATCCCTCCATTCCCACTCCGTTCATGTGGCTATCTAGATAAGTCTTAAACGTTCCCAATGTGTCCACCTCCACCACCTTGCCCGGCAGCGCATTCCAGGCCCCCACCACCCTCTGTGTAAAATATGTCCTTCTGATATCCGTGTTAAACCTCCCCCCCTCACCTTGAACCTATGAACCCTTGTGAACGTCACCACCGACCTGGGAAAAAGCTTCCCACCGTTCACCCTATCTATGCCTTTCATAATTTTATACACCTCTATTCGGTCACCCCTTATCCTCCGTCTTTCCAGTGAGAACAACCCCAGTTTACCCAATCTCTCCTCATAACTAAGCCCTTCCATACCAGGCAACATCCTGGTAAACCTCCTCTGCACTCTCTCCAAAGCCTCCACGACCTTCTGGTAGTGTGGCGACCAGAACTGTACGCAGTATTCCAAATGCGGCCGAACCAACGTTCTATACATCTGCAACATCAGACCCCAACTTTTATACTCTATGCCCCGTCCTATAAAGGCAAGCATGCCATATGCTTTCTTCACCACCTTCTCCACCTGTGACGTCACCTTCAAGGATCTGTGGACTTGCACACCCAGGTCCCTCTGCGTATCTACACCCTTTATGGTTCTGCCATTTATCGTATAGTAGTCGTATTATTGGACAGAGCTTGTACCATAGGCAATGTAATAACTGTGGGGGGGGGGGGGGCTTTAATATTGCTACAATCAGGAAGCAATCAAATTGTAAATTTGAGTGAACAGAGTGTCTTTGCAGAAGTTTCTTAGAAAAATACATTATGGAACCAACTAGGAACCAACGCTATTGTAAATCTAGTTTTTTAAAAATTCATTCATGGGACATGGGCATCGCTGGCTGGCCAGCATTTATAGCCCATCCCTACTTGCCCTTGGAGGGTGTTTGAGAGTCAACCTCATTGCTGTGGCTCTGGAGTCACATATAGGTCAGACCGGGTAAGGAAGACAGATTTCCTTCCCTGAAAGGACATGAATGGACCAGATCGGTTTTCCGACAATCGACAATGATTTCATGGTCATCAGTAGATTCTTAATTACGGATTTTAGTAATTGCTCAATAAGGCAGGGTTAGTATTGTTATTATTCCTAGCCTACAGGTCGAGTATTGCTCAATAAGGCAGGGTTAGTATTGTTAGTATTGATAGTCTGCAGGTCCACTATTGCTCAATAAGACAGGGTCAGTATTGTTAGTATTGCTAGTCTACAGGTCTAGTATTGCTCAATAAGGCAGGGTTAGTATTGTTAGTATTGCTAGTCTACAGGTCCCGTATTGCTCAATAAGGCAGGGTTAGTATTGTTAGTCTACAAGTCCAGTTTTGCTCAATAAGGCAGGGTTAGTATTGTTAGCATTGTTAGTCTACAGGTCCAGTATTGCTCAATAAGGCAGGGTTAGAATTGCTAGTCTACATGTCTAGTATTGCTCAATAAGACAGGGTTAGTATTGTTAGTATTGTTAGTCTACAGGTTGAGTATTGCTTAATAAGGCAGGGTTAGTATTGTTCGTATTTTTAATCTGCAGGTCTAGTATTGCTCAATAAGACAGGGTTAGTATTATTAGTATTGCTAATCTACAGGTCTAGTATTGCTCAATAAGGCAGCATTAGTATTGTGAGTATTGCTAATCTACAGGTCTAGTACTGCTCAATAAGGCAGGGTTAGTATTGTTAGTATTGATAATATACAAGTCTAGTATTGCTCAATAAGGCAGGGTTAGTATTGTTAGTATTGTTAGTCTACAGGTCTAGTATTGCTCAATAAGGCAGGGTTAGTATTGTCAGTACTGTTCATGTACAGGTCCAGTATTGCTCAATAAGGCAGGGTTAGTATTGTTAGTATTGCTAGTCTACAGGTCCAGTTTGCTCAATAAGGCAGGGTTAGTACTGTTAGTATTGCTAGACTACAGGTCTAGTATTGCTCAATAAGGCAGGGTTAGTATTGTTAGTCTACAGGTCTAGTATTGCTCAATAAGGCAGGGTTAGTATTGTTAGTATTCCTAGCCTACAGGTCCAGTATTGCTCAATAAGGCAGGGTTAGTATTGTTAGTATTGTTAGTCTACAGATCCAGTATTGCTCCATAAGGCAGGGTTAGTATTGTAAGTCTACAGGTCGAGTATTGCTCAATAAGGCAGGGTTAGTCTTGGTAGTATTGTTAGTCGACAGGTCTAGTATTGCTCAATAAGGCAAGGTTAGTATTGTTAGTATTGCTAATCTACAGGTCTCGTATTGCTCAATAAGACAGGGTTAGTATTGTTAGTATTGTTAGTCTGCAGGTCTAGTATTGCTCAATAAGGCAGTGTTAGTATTGTTAGTGTTGTTAGTGTACAGTTCCAGTATTGCTCAATAAGGCAGGGTTAGTATTGTTAGTATTGTTAGTCTACACGTCCAGTATTGCTCAATAATGCAGGGTTAGTATTGTTCATTTTGTTAGTCTACAGGTCTAGTATTGCTCAATAAGGCAGGGTTAGTATTGTTAGTATTGTTAGTGTTGTTAGTGTACAGGTCCAGTATTGCTCAATAAGGCAGGGTTAGTATTGTTAGTATTGTTAGTATTGCTAGCCTACAGGTCCAGTATTGCTCAATAAGGCAGGGTTAGTATTGTTAGTATTGCTAGCCTACATGTCTAGTATTGCTCAATAAGGCAGGGTTAGTATTGCTGGTATTGCTAGTCTACAGGTCCAGTATTGCTCAATAAGGCAGGGTTAGTATTGTTAGTCTACAGGTCTAGTATTGCTCAATAAGGCTGGATCAATATTGTTAGTATTGCTAGTCTACAGGTCCAGTATTGCTCAATAAGGCAGGGTTAGTATTGTTAGTATTGCTAGTCTACAGGTCCAGTATTGCTCAATAAGGCAAGGGTAGTATTGTTAGTCTACAGGTCGAGTATTGCTCAATAAGGCAGGGTTAGTACTGTTAGTATTGCTTGTCGCCAGGTCTAGTATTGCTCAATAAGGCAGGGTTGGTATTGCTAGTCTACATCTCTAGTATTGCCCAATAAGTTAGGGTCAGTATTGTTAGTATTGCTAGTCTACAGGTCCAGTATTGCTCAATAAGGCAGGGTTAGTATTGTTAGTCTACAGGCCCAGTATTGTTCAATAAGGCAGGGTTAGTACTGTTAGTATTGCTAGTCTGCAGGTCTAGTATTGCTCAATAAGGCAGGGTTAGTATTGTTAGTCTACAGGCCCAGTATTGTTCAATAAGGCAGGGTTAGTATTGTTAGTATTGCAAGTCTATAGGTCTAGTATGGCTCAATAAGGCAGGGTTAGTATTGTTGGTATTGCTAGTCTACAGGTCCAGTATTGCTCAATAAGGCAGGGTCAGTATTGTTAGTATTGTTAGTCTACAGGTCTAGTATTGCTCAATAAGGCAGGGTTGGTATTGTTAGTCTACAGGTCGAGTATTGCTCAATAAGGCAGGGTTAGTATTGTTAGTCTACAGGTCTCGTATTGCTCAATAAGGCAGGGTTAATATTGTTAGTATTGCTAGTCTACAGGTCCGGTATTGCTCAATAAGGCAGGGTTAGTATTGCTCGTCTACTGGTCTAGTATTGCTCAATAAGACAGGGTTAGTATTGTTAGTATTGCTAGTCTGCAGGTCCAGTATTGCTCAATAAGGCAGCGTTAGTACTGTTAGTCTACAGGTTTAGTATTGCATAATAAGGCAGGGTTAGTATTGTTAGTATTGCTAGTCTGCAGGTACGGTATTGCTCAATAAGGCATGATTAGTATTGCTAGTCTACAAGTCTAGTATTGCTCAATAAGGCAGGGTTTGCATTGTTAGTCTACAGGTCTAGTATTGCTCAATAAAGCAGGGTTAATACTGTTAGTATTACTAGTCTACAGGTCCAGTATCGCCCAATAAGACAGGGTTAGTATTGTTAGTCTACAGGTTTAGTATTGCTAAATAAGGCTGGGTTAATATTGTTATTCTACAGGTCTAGTATTGCTCAATAAGGCTGGGTTAGTATTGTTAGTATTGTTAGTCTACAAGTCCAGTATTGCTCAATAAGGCAGGGTTAGTATTGTTAGTCTCCACGTCTAGTATTGCTCAACAAGGTAGGGTTAATATTGTTAGTATTGCTAGTCTATAGGTCCGGTATTGCTCAATAAGGCAGGGTTAGTATTGTTAGTATTGCTAGTCTGCAGGTCCAGTATTGCTCAATAAGGCAGGGTTTGTATTATTAGTCTACAGGTCTAGTATTGCTCAATAAAGCAGGGTGAGTACTGTTAGTATTACTAGTCTACAGGTCCAGTATTGCCCAATAAGACAGGGTTAGTATTGTTAGTCTACAGGTCTAGTATTGCTCAAGAAGGCAGGGTTAATATTGTTAGTCTACAGGTCTAGTATTGCTCAATAAGGCAGGGTTAGTATTGTTAGTATTGTTAGTCTACAAGTCCAGTATTGCTCAATAAGGCAGGGTCAGTATTGTTAGTATTGCTAGTCTACAGGTCTAGTATTGCTCAATAAGGCAGGGTTAGTATTGTTAGTCTCCAGGTCTCGTATTGCTCAATAAGGTAGGGTTAATATTGTTAGTATTGCTAGTCTATAGGTCCGGTATTGCTCAATAAGGCAGGGTTAGTATTGTTAGTATTGCTAGTCTGCAGGTCCAGTATTGCTCAATAAGGCAGGGTTTGTATTATTAGTCTACAGGTCTAGTATTGCTCAATAAAGCAGGGTGAGTACTGTTAGTATTACTAGTCTACAGGTCCAGTATTGCCCAATAAGACAGGGTTAGTATTGTTAGTCTACAGGTCTAGTATTGCTCAATAAGGCAGGGTTAGTATTGTTAGTATTGTTGTCTACAAGTCCAGTATTGCTCAATAAGACAGGGTTAGTATTGTTAGTATTGCTAGTCTACAGGTCTAGTATTGCTCAATAAGGCAGTGTTAGTATTGTTAGTATTGCTAGTCTACAGGTCTAGTATTGCTCAATAAGGCAGGGTCAGTATTGTTAGTATTGTTAGTCTACAAGTCCAGTATTGCTCAATAAGGCAGGGTTAGTATTGTTAGTATTGTTAGTCTGCAGGTCCAGTATTGCTCAATAAGGCATGGTTAGTATTGTTAGTATTGCTAGTCTACAGGTCCAGTATTGCTCAATAAGGCAGGGTCAGTATTGTTAGTATTGCTAGTCTACAGGTCTAGTATTGCTCAATAAGGCAGGGTTAGTATTGTTAGTCTACAGGTCTAGTATTGCTCAATAAGGCAGGGTTAATATTGTTAGTATTTCTAGTCTACAGGTCCGGTATTGCTCAATAAGGCAGGGTTAGTACTGTTAGTCTACAGGTCTAGTATTGCACAATAAGGCAGGGTTAGTATTGTTAGTATTGCTTGTCTGCAGGTCCAGTATTGCTCAATGAAGCAGGGTTAGTATTGTTAGTATTGCTAGTCTGCAGGTCCAGTATTGCTCAATAAGGCAGGGTTAGTATTGCTAGTATTGCTAATGTACCGGTCTAGTATTGCTCAATATGGCAGGGTTACTATTGTTAGTATTGCTAGTCTACAAGTCCAGTATTGCTGAATAAGGCAGTGTTAGTATTGTTAGTATTGCCAGTCTACAGGTCCAGTATTGCTCAATAAGGCAGGGTTAGTATTGTTAGTATTGCTAGTCTACAGGTCCAGTATTGCTCAATAAGGCAGGGTTAGTATTGTTAGTATTGTTAGTCTCCAGGTCCAGTATTGCTCAATAAGGCAGGATTAGTATTGTTAGTATTGTTAGTCTCCAGGTCCAGTATTGCTCAATAAGGCAGGGTTAGTATTGTTAGTATTGCTAGTCTACAGGTCCAGTATTGCTCAATAAGGCAGGGTTAGTATTGTTAGTATTGTTAGTCTCCAGGTCCAGTATTGCTCAATAAGGCAGGGTTAGTATTGCTAGTATTGCTAATCTACCGGTCTAGTATTGCTCAATATGGCAGGGTTACTATTGTTAGTATTGCTAGTCTACAAGTCCAGTATTGCTGAATAAGGCAGTGTTAGTATTGTTAGTATTGCCAGTCTACAGGTCCAGTATTGCTCAATAAGGCAGGGTTAGTATTGTTAGTATTGCTAGTCTACAGGTCCAGTATTGCTCAATAAGGCAGGGTTAGTATTGTTAGTATTGTTAGTCTCCAGGTCCAGTATTGCTCAATAAGGCAGGGTTAATATTGTTAGTCTACAGGTCTCGTATTGCTCAATCAGGCAAAGTTAGTATTGCTTGTATTGCTAGTCTGCAGATCAAGTATTGCTCAATAAGGCAGGGTTAGTATTGTTAGTCTACAGGTCTAGTATTGCTCAATAAGACAACATGTTTTTGTACGAGGGAGGTCATGCCTCACAAATTTGGTTGAGTTTTTTGAGGTGGTAGCAAAAATGATTGACGAGGGAAGGGCCGTGAATGTCGTCTACATGGATTTTAGTAAAGCATTTGACAAGGTCCCTCATGGCAGGCTGGTGCAAAAGGTTAAATCTCACGGGATCAAAGGTGAACTAGCTAGATGGGTTCAGAACTGGCTTGGCCATAGAAGACAGAGGGTAACAGTGGAGGGTCTTTTTCTGATTGGAGGTCTGTGACTAGTGGTGTTCCGCAGGGCTCTGTACTGGGACCTCTGCTGTTTGTGTTATATATAAATGATTTGGAAGAAGATGTAGCTGGTCTGATTAGTAAGTTTGCGGACGACACAAAGATTGCTGGAGTTGCGGATAGTGATGAACATTGTCAGAGAATACAGCAGGATATAGATACGCTGGAAAATTGGGCGGAGAAATGGCAGATGGAATTTAATCCAGATAAATGCAAAGTGATGCATTTTGGTAGAACTAATGCAGGGGGGAGCTATACAATAAATAGCAGAACCATCAGGAGTATAGACACACAGAGGGACCTATGTGTGCAAGTCCACAGATCCTTAAAGGTGGCAGCCACAGGTGGAAAAGATGGGGAAGAAGGCATAGAACATAGAAAAATGACAGCACAAACAGGCCCTTCAGCCCCACAAGTTGTGCCGAACATATCCCTACCTTCTAGGCCTACCTATCGTCCTCCATCCTATTAAGTCCCATGTACTCATCCAGGAGTCTCTTAAAAGTCCCTATTGAGTTTGCCTCCACCACCACTGACGGCAGCCGATTCCACTCGCCCACCACCCTCTGTGTGAAAAACTTCCCCCTAACATTTCCCCTGTACCTACACCCCAGCACCTTAAACCTGTGTCCTCTCATAGCAGCCATTTCCACCCTGGGAAAAAGCCTCTGAGAGTCCACCCGATCTATGCCTCTCAACATCTTATATACCTCTATTAGCTCTCCTCTCATCCTACGTCTCTCCAGGGAGAAAAGACCGAGCTCCCTCAGCCTATCCTCATAAGGCATGCCACTCAATCCAGGCAACATCCTTGTGAATCTCCTCTGCACCCTTTCAATCATTTCCACATCCTTCCTGTAATGAGGCAACCAGAACTGAGCACAGTACTCCAAGTGGGGTCTGACGAAGGTCTTATATAGCTGCATCATTATCCCCGGACTCCTAAACTCAATCCCTCGATTGATAAAGGCCAGCACACCATACGCCTTCTTAACCACCTCCTCCACCTGCGGGGCCGATTTTAGAGTCCTATGGACCCGGACCCCAAGGTCCTTCTGATCCTCTACAGTACTAAGAGTCTTTCCCTTTATATTGTACTCCTTCATCCCATTTGACCTGCCAAAATGGACCACTACGCATTTATCTGGGTTGAAATCCATCTGCATATGGCATGCTTGCCTTTATTGGGCGGGGCACAGAGTATAAAAGTTGGCATATGATGTTGCAGTGATATAGAATGTTGGTTAGGCCACATTTGGAATACTGCATCCAGTTCTGGTCGCCACACTACCAGAAGGACGTGGAGGCTTTGGAGAGAGTGCAGAAAAGGTTTACCAGGATGTTGCCTGGTATGGAGGGTATTAGCTATGAGGTGAGATTGAGTAAACGAGGGTTGTTCTCCCTGGAAAGACGGAGGTTGAGGGGCGACCGAATAGAAGTTTATAAAATTATGAAGGGCATAGATAGGGTGAACAGTTGGAAGCTTTTTCCCAGGTCACAAGTTCAAGGTGAAGGGGGCAAGGTTCAATACAGATATGCGGGGGACGTATTTTACACAGAGGGTGGTGGGGGCCTGGAATGCACTACCAAGCAAGGTGGTTGAGGCAGACACGCTGGGATCGTTTAAGACTTGTCCAGATAGCCACATGGACAGACTGGGAATAGAGGGATACAAACGGATGGTCTGGTTAGGAACACATGATCGGTGCAGGCTTGGAGGGCCAAAGGGCCTGTTCCTGTGCTGTATTGTTCTTTGTTAGTATTGTTAGTCTACAGGTCCAGTATTGCTCAATAAGTCAGGGTTAGTATTGCTAGTATTGCTAGTCTACAGGTCTAGTATTGCTCAATAAGACAGGGTTAATTAATAAAATCACAGTAAATGAAGGGGTGGTGAAAAGTCACCATACACGGTGGCACAGTGCTTAGCACTGCTGCCTCACAGTGCCAGGGACCCGGGTTCAATTCCAGCTTTGGGTCACTGTCTGTGTGGAGTCTACACATTCCCCCCGTGTCTGCATGGGCTTCCTCCGGCTTCCCACAGTCCAGATATGTGCAGGTTAGATGGATTGACCATTACTCCTTAGTGTCAGGGGGATTAGCAAGGTACATATGTGGGGTTACGGGGATAGGGCCTGGGTGGGATTGTGGTCGGTGCAGACTTGATGGGCCGAATGGCCTCCTTCTGCACTGTGAAGATTCTATGAGTCTATTGAATTATATTGGAAAGTGACACACTCAAATCCACAGCAAGAATCTTCAACTAGAAAGGCCAGTTACGTCGGTAGGAAGGGAGAGCTTGCTGATCGGGGAAATAGGCTGAAAGGTTTGGAGGTAAATTAAGAGCGGGAAAATAAATGATTCAAATTTTTCAATGAAGAAATGGCCATTAAACAAAGTCAAAGAAGATAATGTTTGGAAGACGAGAGGTAACCTGGTGATTGGGAGAGTTTTAGATATCAGGAGAAGGTTGATTAAAAAGGAAAATTAGAACATTAAACTAGACAGATATGTAAAAGCACCGATTAGACCATAAGACATCAGAGCAGAATTAGGCCACTCGGCCCATCGAACCTGCTCTGCCATTCAATCATGGCTGATTCTCAACCCCATTCTCCCGCCTCTGGGGTCGAGAATTCCAAAGATTCACAAGTCTCTGGGTGAAGAAACTTCTCACCTCAGTCTGAAATGATCCCCCCCCCCCCCCCCCCCCACCCCACGCCCCCCCCTATCTTGACACTGTGCCTGAGTGTTGGGCAGTCAGAGGAAGCGACCATCCTGTCAAGCCATTCTGGACAGGTTCTCGGTCTCTCTGGGAAGCAGTGGCTGTGGGGCACAGGCAGGAAAGTGGAGTAGAAGCTGTAAGTCTGCCTTGGTGATATTGAATGACCGAGCAGGCTGGATGGGCCCAATCCTCTACTCCTGCTGCAATTCATAAACACAACTGCATGGCCGCACACTTCGAAATGTTAACACTGAAACATGTATTTAAACATAAAAACAGATGTGTTTGATGTACATAAACATTTGTATGGGAAAATACACGTAAACGTATGTCCATATACATTGAGAAATGTACATATACATCAGCATAACCACAGATATAATGCCACATACATCTAGACAAACCCAGATACGTACATAAACACAGGTTTGTATATGTTTACATAGACTGTGATATATATTCACACACACCCCCCTCTCTCTCACACACACACACTCACTCTCACACACTCACTCACTCACTCACACACACACTCACTCACTCTCACACACACACACTCACTCACTCTCACACACTCACTCACTCACTCACACACACACTCACTCACTCTCACACACTCACACACACACGCACTCACTCTCACACACACACGCACTCACTCTCACACACTCACTCTCACACACACTCACTCACTCTCACACACACACTCACTCTCACACACACACTCACTCACTCTCACACACACTCACTCACTCTCACACACACACTCACTCTCACACACACACTCACTCACTCTCACACACACTCACTCACTCTCACACACACTCACTCACTCTCACACACACACTCACTCTCACACACACACTCACTCTCACACACACTCACTCACTCTCACACACACACGCACTCACTCTCACACACACACTCACTCTCACACACACACGCACTCACTCTCACACACACTCTCACACACACACGCACTCACTCTCACACACACACGCACTCTCACACACACACGCACTCACTCTCACACACTCACTCTCACACACACACGCACTCACTCTCACACACACACTCACTCTCACACACACACTCACTCACTCTCACACACACACTCACTCTCACACACACTCACTCACTCTCACACACACTCACTCACTCTCACACACACACGCACTCACTCTCACACACACTCACTCACTCTCACACACACTCACTCACTCTCACACACACTCACTCACACACACACTCACTCTCACACACTCACTCTCACACACACGCACTCACTCTCACACACACACGCACTCACTCTCACACTCACTCACTCACTCTCTCACACACACACGCACTCACTCTCACACACACACTCACTCTCACACACACACGCACTCACTCTCACACACACATGCACTCACTCTCACACACACATGCACTCACTCTCACACACACACGCACTCACTCTCACACACTCACTCTCACACACACACGCACTCACTCTCACACACACACTCACTCTCACACACACACGCACTCACTCTCACACACACACTCACTCACTCTCACACACACACGCACTCACTCTCACACACACACTCACTCTCACACACACACACGCACTCACTCTCACACACTCACTCTCACACACACACGCACTCACTCTCACACACACACTCACTCTCACACACACACGCACTCACTCTCACGCACTCACTCACACACACACGCACTCACTCTCACACACACTCACTCACTCTCACACACACACTCACACACACACTCACTCATTCTCACACACACATACACTCACACATACATACACACTCACACACATACACTCACACATACATACTCACACATTAACATAATCTCGACTCCCTCAGTCTCCTGCCTTAGTCTCTCTTCCTTCAGTATCTCCTACATTATTCTGCCCCTCAATTTTTACGTCTGAGTCTCCTCCTCCCTCAATCCATCTTCCAGAAGTCTTTCTTTCCCGCACCTCGCTTTTCTCTCTCCCGCGTTCTCCTTCTAAGTCTCTCCTTATTTCACTCTCCTCTGTCTCAGCCTCCTATTAGTCTCCCACCTCCCTCTTACTCCCCTTGGTCTCCTTTCCCCACTTCCTCTCCTCTCTGGTTTGCCTCAGTCTTCTCCTCTCTCCTTCAGTTTCTCTCTCTCCTACTCCCTCCCCTCACTCTTCCTATCCTTATGCCTTCCTGCCCTCAGACGCTAGCTCCCTCGGATTCCCTTTCCCTCATTTTCCCCCTCCTTCATTCTCTCCCTTCCACACTCTGCCTTCCCACAGCCCTCCTTCATCTCCCTTCCCTCAATCTCCCACTCCCTCAGTCTCCCACTCCCTCAATCTGCCATTCCCCCACTAAAAGGTGTTGAAGAGCCGTTTATGCTGTTTCTCACACACTATATAACAGATTATAAAGCGAGGAACTCTCTTTCAGTGGATAGGTATTAGCCAGAGAGGGATCAACCTCCCCTTTATAACTATATGTTCATGTATATGCAAATATCTTTACAGACATATATCTGTACTGAAATTTCTGTGTGTGATTTACATTCCAATGACTTGAAAACACAAACATGGTTGTCTATTTGCATCATTGTACCTACTCCATTATGGAGCCAGTGAAATGACGACACCCTGTCTGCAAAGTCTTACTAGGAACAATGGCCTTGAAAGAGGATGAATGGGGCCACTTCCTGCTCCATTAGCAAAGCCTCCTGACAATCACCTGGATACTCAGCCGGGTGTGGGCAAACCATCAGACAGAATCACTGGGAGAAATTTGGATTCCGACGATGAAAGCAGTGTGTCCAGATGTAGCCTGATCATGTTAGCCAGCCAACTGGAATCCACGAGCCATGACCATTTCCAGGCAGTTAGTGGGTCAGGGTTTGTCAGCTTGTTTGTTCCGCAGACGTGCAAGCAAATGAGATGCTGTGGAGGAAGCTGCTCTGGCCTTTTCAAAGAACTCAACCCAGAAGCTGCCACCTTCAGAAGAATCTTTAAAACTCCTCACCACTAAACTCAAACCGAGTACACTCCCCAACACTGAACTCAAACCGAGTACACTCCCCAACGCTGAACTCAAACCGAGTACACTCCCCAACGCTGAACTCAAACCGAGTACACTCCCCAATGCTGAACTCAAACCGAGTACACTCCCCAACGCTGAACTCAAACCGAGTACACTCCCCAACGCTGAACTCAAACCGAGTACACTCCCCAACACTGAACTCAAACCGAGTACACTCCCCAACGCTGAACTCAAACGGAGTACACTCCCCAACGCTGAACTCAAACCGAGTACACTCCCCAACGTTGAACTCAAACCGAGTACACTCCCCAACACTGAACTCAAACCGAGTACACTCCCCAACGCTGAACTCAAACCGAGTACACTCCCCAACGTTGAACTCAAACCGAGTACACTCCCCAATGCTGAACTCAAACTGAGTGCACTCCCCAACGTTGAACTCAAACCGAGTACACTCCCCAACGCTGAACTCAAACCAAGTACACTCCCCAACGTTGAACTCAAACCGAGTACACTCCCCAATGCTGAACTCAAACTGAGTACACTCCCCAACGCTGAACTCAAATCGGGTACACTCCCCAACGCTGAACTCAAACAGAGTACACTCCCCAATGCTGAACTCAAACCGAGTACACTCCCCAATGCTGAACTCAAACCGAGTACACTCCCCAACGCTGAACTCAAACCGAGTACACTCCCCAACGTTGAACTCAAACCGAGTACACTCCCCAATGCTGAACTCAAACTGAGTGCGCTCCCCAACGCTGAACTCAAACCGAGTACACTCCCCAACGCTGAACTCAAACCGAGTACAGTCTCCAACGCTGAACTCAAACCGAGTACACTCCCCAACGCTGAACTCAAACCGAGTACACTCCCCAACACTGAACTCAAACCGAGTACACTCCCCAACGCTGAACTCAAACTGAGTGCACTCCCCAACGCTGAACTCAAACCGAGTACACTCCCCAACGCTGAACTCAAACTGAGTACACTCCCCAACGCTGAACTCAAACCGAGTACACTCCCCAATGCTGAACTCAAACCGAGTACACTCCCCAACGCTGAACTCAAACCGAGTACACTCCCCAACGCTGAACTCAAACCGAGTACACTCCCCAACGCTGAACTCAAACCGAGTACACTCCCCAATGCTGAACTCAAACCGAGTACACTCCCCAACGCTGAACTCAAACCGAGTACACTCCCCAACGCTGAACTCAAACTGAGTACACTCCCCAACGCTGAACTCAAACTGAGTACACTCCCCAACGCTGAACTCAAACTGAGTACACTCCCCAACGCTGAACTCAAATCGGGTACACTCCCCAACGCTGAACTCAAACTGAGTACAGTCTCCAACCTCCAACAACTACATTCACTTTAACTTCACTCAACTTCAAATTCATAGAAACATAAAATCCCTACAGTGCAGACGGAGGCCATTCGGCCCATCGAGTCTGCACCGACCACAATCCCACCCAGCCTCTATCCCCATAACCCCATGTATTTACCCTAGCTAGTCCTCCTGACACTAAGGGTCAATTTAGCATGGCCAATCCACCTTAGCCCGCACATCTTTGGAGTGTGGGAGGAAACCGAGGTACCCGGAGGAAACCCATGCAGACATGGGGAGAACGTGCAGACTCCACACAGACTGTGACGCAGCCAATAATCGAACCCAGGTCTCTGGCGCTGTGAGGCAGCAGTGCTAACCACTGTAACACCGTGCCACCCAACCCTCTGGGATAGAAAATTCCCAAAGATTCACAACCCTTTGAGTGGAGTAATTTCTCATCTCAGTCCTAACTGGTCGGACCCCTTAACCTGAGACTGTGCCCCCCGTGTTTTAGATTCCCCGAGCAGCGGAAACAATCTCTGTGTCAACCCGATCACTTTTGACAGAAATTTGAGCTTCCACTGACATTGTCTCTCAGTCTTCTAAACTCCAGAGAACATAATCCCCGTTTATTCAACCTCTCATCATTGGACAACTCCCTCACCCCGGGGACCAATCTAGACCAACCTTCGCTGTATTGTCTCCAACACGGGGATATCCTTTCCTAAGTATGAATTCCATTTTATTTTATTCATTCATGGGATACGGGTGGGACAGCCTGGGTCAGCATTTATTGCCCATCCCTAGTTGCCCTTGAACTGAATGTCTAGCTCGGCCATTTCAGAGGGCAGTTGAGAGTCAACCACATTGCTGTGGGTCAGGGGTCACATGGAGGTCAGACCGCGTAAGAACAGCAGATTTCCTTCCTTAAAGGACATTTAGCTCATGAGGAATGGTGATGGAGATGGGACTAATCCACAGAAGGTTAGTCACGCTGTTTACTGTTTGCCCTGAGTATGTTCGTATATATTTCTTGGCTTGTTTGTGGGTGGCATATTGAACATTGAGTGTTAAAAAATCCCTGTGCAACCACCACTGCCCCCCACCCGATGCCAAACAGAAAGAAAGTTTCCCCTTGTAGGGAAGAGCATATAAGGAGAAGTTAGACAAACCTTTGAGGGAGACAGGAACTGGGGAGTTACATTGGATTCAGATGAGAAAAGCTGGGAAGATGCTTCTCAACGGCGTGGCACAGTGGTTAGCACTGCTGCCTCACAGCACCAGGGACCCGGGTTCAATTCCAGCCTCAGGTGACTGTCTGTGTGGAGTTTGCACATTCTCCCCATGTCTGCGTGGGTTTCTTCTGGATGCCCTGGTTTCCTCCCACACTCCAAAGATGTGTAGGTTAGGTGGATTGGCTGTGGTAAATTGCCCCTTAAGTGTCCCAAGATGTGTAGGTCAGGTAGTTTGGCCATGGTAAATGCACGGGGTTACAGGGATAGGGAGGAGTTGGGGAGCCTGGGTGGGATGCTCTGTTGGAGAGTCGGAGCAGACTCGATGGGCCAAATGGCCTCCTTCTGCACTTTGGGGATTCTATGGTTCTGTGGATGAGGCCAACACCTGAGAGCTTATGGGGGAATTCACGGAGGAGATTAACAATGAGGGTGTGGTCCTCGCTCATGGGTAGAGTGGCGCAAGAACTTCAATGACCTCATCAAGGTAGGAAAGATAAGTGACATGCTACATTCAAGTGCACAGCACGTTTCAAGTCAACAGACCTTACAGCTGCAACTATTCCTCTCTTGCAAGGCACCTCCTCACATTCCCATAGGAAGATCCACCATCTTCTTCAGACTGACTCTTGCCCTCACCCTATCTTCCAGACATGTTCTCGTTCCATCCTCTTCATACATTGCAGTTTACACACCCCTAACCCTGATTGCAGGAGAAGAGGGTGCACAACTCCGGGGATAGGGGAGGAGGCGGGGGATGGACCTCCAGTCACCACCACCCAGGCCGCTGTCTAGGAGATCACCATGGAGACCTGCAGTCTTTCAGAATGGATGCCCAGTTGAGATGGAGAGCCAGGCCTCCCAGATACCTGGTGATAGAACTATACGGGCGAGATTCTCCGGACTCCAGCCATGTGTTTCCCGCTGGCAGGAGGTGGCGCGTTGTTTGACAGCAGCGGGACTCTCTGCCCCTGTCGCTGTCAATGGGAATTCCCACTGACGTAACCCCCGGGGCGCGGGTGCGCTGCCAGCGGGACCAGAAAATCCCACTGGTGTAAGTGGCTGGAGGATCCCGGCCCGTATTTCTAGAAGGTCAAAGGCAGCAGATACCTGGGAACATCACCACCTGGAGGTTCCCCTCCAAGCCACTCACCATCCTGACTTGGAAACATATCAGCCGTTCCTTCACTGTCGCTGGGTCAAAATCCTGGAACTCACACCTTAACAGCACTGTGGGTGTACCTACAGCACGGTGGCACAGTGGTTAGCACTGCCTCACAGCGCCAGGGACCCAGGTTCGATTCCCGGCTTGGGTCACTGTCTGTGTGGAGTCTGCACTTTCTCCCCGTGTCTGCATGGGTTTCCTCCGGGTGTTCCGATTTCCTCCCATAGTCCGAAAGACGTGCTGGTTAGGTGCATTGGCCATGCTAAATTCTCCCTCAGTACACCCGAACAATGTGGCGACTAGGGGATTTTCACAGTGGCTTCATTGCAGTGTTAATGTAAACCTACTTGTGACACTAATAAATATACTTTAAAACTTAAACTTACATCACATGGACTCCAGAGATTCAAGAAGGTGGCCCACCACCACCTTCTCTCGGGTGGTCTAAATGCTGGCCTCACTAATGCTCTGCAGAGTAATTAATGAGAAAACACATGTTGAAGTGATCTCACCAGTAAATGAACACCAGCATCTGCACAGCAATGTCCCAATCTGTCTTCTTGTCTGTTTGAATTCATGTCTTTGGTCCTTTGTGCGTGATGGAGGAGCTGGAGTAGGAGGAGATGGAGGAAGCCTCACAGGTTTTGCAATAAGGAGGCAACAGTGTGCGCCTCTCGCACACCCTCCACCAGCTGGGGTCTACACCTCAGTCAGGCTTTCCCAGGCTGGTTGTTGGGTTGTCTCCATGGTGAGCGGGACATTGGCAGTGCTGAAGAGTCGCCGTCTGGACAAGGATTCTTCAAGCTTTTCTTCGCTGGGTGCGGGTACTGTGCCAATGGATGGCGGGCAACCCTGCCAGCGTTTCAAGAGACAGCATGCATCCTTGGAGAGAAACTGGAGGATTCCATCCGTGGTGAGGCTTCCAAGATGTCTCAGGCCTTTCCAATGATGCCCATCTCCTGGGAAAGAGTGAGCCCCGGTATCGAGCATCAGGTTCAGGCCAGTGATTGAAGGCCATCTCAAGCCCGTGAAGACCACACTCAGTGTGCCGGTTCAAATAGGATGGGGTAAAACTTCACCGTGGCCACCCTGAGGTGCTTTCCAGCTTGTGGCAAGCCAGGAAGCACTGGTGATCCGTAGGAGGGAAGATAGAGACAGTGGAGTGGCTGAAGGGACCCTAATCATATCAGGCCCTGCCAAGGGTGTAGAATGCTCCTTGCCTTCCTCCTCCTGTCACTCCAGTCCCCTCTGCTGTGTTGTGCTGATCAAGGCTCTCTGGACGCCCTTGCTGTCCATGCTCAAGTCACCCTGGAACCTAAATCACATCTTCAGTTTCTCAATGTCTTGCTCATGCTCAGTGGCCACTCTCCCGTGGCTTCCATTCTATATCAGATGGTTGGTCTTCGTTATCGGCCAGGTCCTTCAAAGTCACATGACACCAGGTTATAGTCCAACAGGTTTATTTGTAATCATGAGCTTTCGGAGCGCTGCTCCTTCACCTTTCAAGGCAGCAGCGCTCCGAAAGCTCGTGATTACAAATAAACCTGTTGGACTATAACCTGGTGTCGTGAGACCTCTCATCTTACCCACCCCAGTCCAACACCGGCATCTCCAAGTCAGGTCCTTAGAAAGTAGATTTATTGTCCTCGAGCCACTCTCTGCCGGCGTGTGAAGATCTGTACCAAGGTTGACTGACACAGAATGAAGGCTTCGCCGCAGCTTCCTTGGTATCTCGCAGTGAAATAGAATAGAAGAGAATCAAAGATTGTTCACAGCACAGGCGGAGGCCATTCAGCCCATTGTGTCTGTACTAGCTCTCTGCAAGAGCAACTCAATTCATCCCACGCCCCTGTCATTTCCCCATATCCCTGTGAGCTTTTTTTCCAATGAGATGATTATCCAACTCCCTTCGCAGAGGCACCATTGAACCTGCAGAATATCTTCCGGCAGTGACAACATTTGAACATCGATGGAGTGGAATCCATGGGTGGAATTTTCCCATTCCGACTGCCAGGGGAATCGTAGCAGGTGGGACATGGACCATGTTGATCTCGGGCAGGATATTCCGACATTTGGGCAAGCGCGGCCAGAAAATCCCACCTCTTGTGTGGAGTTTGTACGTTCCCCCCGTGTCTGCGTGGGTTTCCTCCGGGTGTTCTCGTTTCCTCCCAAAGTCTGAAAGATGTGCTGGTTAGGTGCATTGGCCACACTAAATTGCCCCTTAGTGACCAAAGATGTGCTGGTTAAGTGGATTGGCCATGCTAAATTGCCCTTTAGTGACCAAAGATGTGTAGGTTAGGTGGATTGGCCATGCTAAATTGCCCCTTAGTGTCCAAAGATGTGCAGGTTATGTGGATTGGCCATGCTAAATCGCCCCTTAGTGACCAAAGATGTGCAGGTTAGGTGGATTGGCCATGCTAAATTGCCCTTAGTGTCCAAAGATGTGCAGGTTATGTGGATTGGCCGTGCTAAATCGCCCCATAGTGTCCAAAGATGTGCAGGTTAGGTGGATTGGCCATGCTAAATTGCCCCATAGTGTCCAAAGATGTGCAGGTTAGGTGGATTGGCCATGCTAACTTGCCCCTCAGTGTCAGGGGGATTAGCAGGGTAACTATGTGGGGTTAGGGGGAATGGGGCCTGGGTGGGGTTGTTGTCGGTGTAGGCTTGATGGGCCGAATGCCCCCCTCTGCGCTGGAGAGATTCTGTGATTCCACTGTGGCTCTGGAGTCACACGCAGACAGACCTGGTAAGGATGGCAGATTTACTTTCCTGAAGGACATTGCTGAACCAGATGGGAAAATGAATGAATCTTAAAGGAACAGGAGTTTTGCAAAGAGTGGGTGGGTGGGGGGGGGGGGGCATGTTTGGAACTTTTGCATGGTACCCAGGGGGGGTTGGGGGTACAGCTTTAAATTTGGGGTGCAAAGGGTTAATCCCAATCCCTGCAGTTGTGAATGGAGACGTCACTGATAGAGGTGAGGTCAGATCTTTGGGACAATGGTTTAAGTTGAGGAATGCATCGTGAGAAACAGTTGTAAACACGGCGGGGGCGATGGCAGTCTGTGCAATGCACCCAGTGCAAACTCCCGGGGCAGCAGCCAGCTTCCCGGGATGCTTATTCGCAGCAAAAAGCCAATAAAACCGAACAAAGATAATCAGGGCATGAGGAGCGCTACACACTTAGAAACAAAGGTTGTTGGGTCCTCCTGCAACGCAGAGTGAGAGTGGCTGATCACTCCGCCTTCAAAGTCAAGTCCCCCTTCTCCTGGCATCTTGCCAGCACCATCCAAGGAAAGAACTTGAGTGCACTTCTCTGTGCCTGGACGGAGCTGCGGAGTGTGTGTTATCTCTCTCTGTCAGACAGCACACACCCCCACACACACCATCCCACAGCCAAATTCAAGACTTCCTTCCAAAGGGGGAATTAAAAAAAACACATTATTATGAAGATCATTCACATTATCTTAAGGAACATTCACATCCTAGTATTCGGCTTGCAACTGGAGCCAAAACTTTTCTCAAGCTGTTTCTCCCACCTTCACATTCCTGTAAGAATGACCTGAATCCACTGGAATCCAAAGATTCTGACTCCTGCAGCTTTTATCTTTTATTCCTCTGGATTGTTTTGTAGGCTGTTGGGGTTCATTTTCCAAAGTGTTGGTACTTATTTTTACCTGTTTCCCACATGTGTTTAGTCAGCATCTTTGGTGTTCGATTTTTTTCCAGCTTTTTCGTATTTGTCACCCCCTCTCCCCATCCTCACACCTTCCCTGGATTTTAAGGCATATTCCACCTCCCCCCTCCCCCCCCACCAGAGTTCAGTTTTAAGTTTCAGTGTTAATTTTTCCCTGGAGTTTAATTTTTGTGTTCTGGTGTTAATTTTTCCAAGAATCAGTGTTCATCTTTTCCCTGGATTTCAGTGTTTATTTTTCCCATGTAAGTCAAGGTGAAAAATGTATTAGTGTCACAAGTAGGCTTACATTAACACTGCAATGAAGTCACTGTGAAAATCCCCCAGTCGCCACGCTCTGGCGCCTGTTCGGGTAACACTGAGGGAGAATTTAGCACGGCCAATCCACCTCAACCAGCATGTCTTTGGAGTGTGGGAGAAAACTGGGAGCACTCAGAGGAAACCCACGCAGACACGAGAAGAACGTGCAGACTCCACACAGACAGTGACCCAAGCTGGGAATCAAACCCAGGTCCCTGGCGCTAACCACTGTGCCACTGTGCTGCCCGCAGTTAACGTTGGTACAGAGAAACGATTTTCACTGGCTGACGAGTTGAGGGCTGGAGGTGTAGCCAAAATGTTAGCAAGAAATTAGGGAAGACTGCTTCACAGAAAGGGTGGTAGGAACTCTCATCTGCTGATGGCAAATGAAGCCAGAAATATTCAACTTTCAACATTGGTAGATTATCCAATTGGTATTGTTGTAAAGTGAAAGGTGAGTGACCAGTTCGCAGTAACCCTTTTTGACTTAGGCGTGTTACACAGTGAGATAGACAAAGGGGACAAGAATCAGATGAAGGTCCAACACCACTTTATTGAACACTTCATTAAGAAAAAAAATTCAATCTCTTCACAGGACTCTGCAAAAAATATTTTTAAATCTCTGAATAAACAGTGTTAGGGACCAGATCAGAAACTCCAAGGTGTATTATGAAGTAGCCTAGACCTGAACTATTTCTGGTTTTGGCATTAGAACATAGAACATAGAAAAAATACAGCACAAACAGGCCCTTCGGGCCACAAGTTGCGCCGGTCATGTCCCTACCTATCTAGGCTTATATATAGACTTACCAATAACCCTCAATCCTATTAAGTCCCATGTACTCATCCAGAAGTCTCTTAAAAACCCTATCAAGTTTGCCTCCACCATCACTGACGGCAGCCCATTCCACTCATCCACCACCCTCTGAGTGAAAAACGTACCCCTGACATCTCCTCTGTACCCACTCCCCAGCACCTTAAACCTGTGTCCTCTCGTAGCAGCCATTTCAGCCCTGGGAAAAAGCCTCCGAGAATCCACCTGATCTATACCTCTCAACATCTTGTACACCTCTATCAGGTCACCTCTCATCCTTCGTCTCTCCAAGGAGAAAAGACCGATCTTCCTCAGCCTATCCTCATAAGGCATGCCACTCAATCCAGGCAACATCCTTGTAAATCTTCTCTGCACCCTTTCAATCATTTCCACATCCCTCCTGTAATGAGGCGACCAGAACTGAGCACAGTACTCCAAGTGGGGTCTGACGAGGGTCTTATAAAGCTGACCATAAGGTGCTTCCCTGCAGGTGTGATTCAATTGACCCACTGGGAAGCTTTTATCAAAACAAACTTTATTTTTAACAACAGTTAAAATTTAACAAAAAGAATTAGCATAGTTTTTAACCAATTGGATATACTTAAACATGACACTATATAATTCTTAACAGTTACCCATTGCTACAGTTCCAATGTAAACAACATCCCCATAGACATAAATCCTACTTCAGAACCAATTCGCACCAAAAATAGATTTGATCACGTGGATGCTAGATTTCCAGCCTTTTAACCCCTCTGGACAGATACAGCAAGACACCCATACAGCAGTTTCCAGAGAAGGATATATCCTAAAATAGCAGAACTTCAGAGAATAAACCTAGTTTCCGGAAGATCCCAGTCTCCAGACTTCAGAGACTCAGAGCTATTTCTTCTTTCTACAGCTCCCACAAAATGGGTTTCTCTCTGTCAGCCTAGTCCCGCTCAGTCACCTGATATTATTGTCAGTCATCCCAACTAAGCCCTACTCTGCAAATCCCCAGGGGAAGACATTAAAGTTACAACCCTGCACTACTCCAGATTAAAACAAACATTGTAGCAATTAAAATCAATTAAGCTGCTGCAGTTACAACAGAGGCTACCAGTTACAGTCCAAGTGGCACCGGTGTTAGAACAGACTGTTAAGAAAAAAAATCCTGCACACGAAGCATGATGGGGTTGGCATGCTGGCACAGTGGTTAGCACTGCTGCCTCACAGCGTCAGGGACCCGTGTTCAATTCCGGCCTCGGGTGACTGTGTGGAGTTTGCACATTCTCCCTGTGTCTGTGTGGGTTTCCTCCGGGTGCTCCGGTTTCTTCCCACAGTCCAAAGATGTGCGGGTTAGATTGATTGGCCATACTAAATTTCCCCTTAGTGGCAGGGGAATTGGCAGGGTAAATACGTGAGGTATTTACTTTTATCAAAACAAACTTTATTGTTAACAACAGTTAGAATTTAACAAAAAGAATTAGCATAATTTTTAACCAATTGGATATACTTAAAAATGACACTATATAATTCTTAACAGCTACCCATTTCTACAGTTCCAATGTAAGCAACATCCCCATAGACATAAATCCTATTTCAGAACCAATTTGCACCAAAAACAGGAATAGGGCCTGGATGAGATTGAGGTCGGTGTAGACTCGATGGGCTGAATGGCCTCCTTCTGCACTGTAGGAATTCTGTGACTAAAATACAGTTCTTAAAGGCACAGTATTATCATAACAGTCTCAAATCTACACTATCTATTTACTTCTAACACGCGCTTCCAAGGATTCGCTACAACCTATCCACACCCTCCCACTATATTTGAACTGTTTGAAAAGACTGGTAATTCCCGTTCAATAAGGCTGATTCAGGTTGTTCCTCAGTCTTTGGGTGTTGGCTGATGTTTTAGGGTTCGCAGTTGTCTATTTGGGCTTTCCCTCTCATCTAGGGCAGGCTCTGGACTTCGGGCTGTCACAAGGGGTGGTCTTCTGGGTCTGGTCAGTCTGACGACACTCACCACAAGGAGCTGGAGGTGTTGTGCTGCCCAGCTGCCAGTCAAAGGTGTTCTCTGGAGACACCGTTGAAGAAAGTGTAAAAAGGCAGCGGGCAGTACGGGGGCACAGTGGGTAAGCACTGCTGCCTCACAGCGCCAGGGGCCCGGGTTCGATTCTGGCCTCGGGTCACTGTCTGTGTGGAGTTTGCACACCTCCGGGTGCTCCGGTTTCCTCCCACAGTCCAAAGATGTGCGGGTTAGCTGGATTGGCCATGCTAAATTGCCCCTTAGTGTCAGGGGGATTAGCAGGGTAAATACGTGGGGCTACGGGGGTAGGGGCTGGTGGTTGGTGCAGACTTGATGGGCCGAATGGCCTACTTCTGCACTGTAGGGATTCTATGATTCTATGAGAGAGCTCCAGGTTACTCTCTTGACCCCCTTCTCCAAGACTCTGCCGTCTGTGTCCAATCCTTGTCACACTATGCCTCTGGTCTCCTACTGAGCTGGGTGCCACCAAGTCTGTGTAGCATTCTTCTAACAAAGCAGGTTCAGCGAAGGTGTAAACAGCAGTCTGTTCTGAAACAATGCGGCCGTTAGCAGCTGGCCAGGCAGTTCCAGGCCTGTCTGGCTTCGATGAATTTGATTGTCCAGGGCTTGGCTGCATGAAAACAGTCTGTTCCAGCTCCTGCAGTTTGCAAATTGCGGAGTCCGGCAGGGTTTAAATTTGGTCGCCACATTTCGAGTTTGTATCAAAATGAAAAAAAAAATCTATATTTCTGCAACAGTGCTGGAGGTCATGGGTCACCTGACCTCAGTGTTAGGGATCTGAGGCTCACAAATCAGCCATGACCTCACTGAATGGTAGGACAGACTGAATGTCCACTCCTGTCCAATGTTCCTCTGGAAGTGGAGGTAATCTTGTGCAACAACAGATCAGAGGTTGTCCCATAACACAGAGACAGCAACAGCGTAGAGAGAGAGGTGGTAGTTTGATCCAGATGGACATCATACGGACGAACAAATTAGGAGCTGGAGTAGGCCACTCGGCCCCTCAAGTCTGCTCTGCCATTCAATAAAATCATGGCTGATCTGATTGTAACCTCCACATTCCCGTCTACCCCGGTAACCTTTCACCCCCCCCCCCCGACTTGTTAATCAAGAATCTATCTCAATCTGCCTTAAAAATACTCAAAGACTCTGATTCCACTGCCTTTCGAGGAAGAGAGTTCCAGAAATCCACAGTTTCACCATCTAATCTCCCCTGCTGGAAAGTGTTTCTGTGCGGAGACTGGATGTGGACAGGAGCGACCTTGGTGGGGCGACCTTCACAAATAGTCTTGACGATGTCCAGGTTTCACACTGGGGCAAGAATTTGATTTGATTTATTATTGTCAAATGTATTGGGATACAGTGAAAAGTATTGTTTCTTGCTCGCTATACAGAGAGAGCATACCATTCATAGAGTACATAGGGGAGAAGGAAAGGAGAGGGTGCAGAATGTATTGTTACAGTCATAGCCAGGGTGCAGAAAAAGATCAGCTTTATATAAGGTAGGTCCATTCAAAAGTCTGACAGCAGCAGGGAAGAAGCTGTTCTTGAGTTGGTTGTTACGTGACCTCAGACTTCTGTATCTTTTTCCCGACGGAAGAAGGTGGAAGAGAGAATGCCCGGGGTGCGTGGGGTCCTTAATTATGCTGGCTGTTTTCCTGAGGCAGCGGGAAGTGTAGTCGGAGTCAATGGATGGGAGGCTGGTTTGCGTGACGGATTGGGCTACATTCACAACCCTTTGTAGTTCCTTGGGGTCTTGGGCAGAGCAGGAGCCATACCAAGCTGTGATACAAACACAAAGAATGCTTTCTATGGTGCATCTGTAAAAGTTGGTGTGAGTTGTATTGGACATGCCAAATTTCCTTAGAAAGTTAAGGCGTTGGTGGGCTTTCTTAACTATAGTTATGGTTAAGGAAGCCACCTGGAGGGACCACGACATGTTGTTGGTGATCTGGACACCAAGAAACTTGAAGCTCTGGACCATTTCCACTTCATCCCCGTTGATGTAGACAGAGGCATGTCCTCCACTGCACTTCCTGAAGCCGATGACTATTCTATCGCAGGGATAGATTGGAGAAGGATTTACATTGACAGGGATCAGTTTCCGGGATAAGTCTCATTCACCTTTTTCAGGGAGGGCCTCACGCTTCAGAAGCTGCAGATTTGAAGCTTTCTTACTGGGAAACAGAACGTTCTGCATTGCTGTAGAAGCTGCAGCTCGTACAAGACGGTTCTCACCAAGCACTCCGCTGAGTTCATGTAGAGCAGGAAGGCTCTAAGCTGCCGCTGGGGAAGGGTCCCAATTAAAGGCAGGCTGAGAGGGCAAGCCATGACTGGCAGACCGCAGGGACGATGGGAGGGAGTGACCAGACTGCTCGCTGGTGGGGGGAGGTGAGGGGGGTGGGGGGCGGGGGCTGGTGTCAGGTAGGATTAAGGTGGGGACTCAGGGTGTTCTGTGACAGAGAAGGTGATAGGGTAGTCCACTGGGGAGACAGAGCGGTCAGTGGAGGGAGAGAGTAGTTAGTGGGGGAGGGCTGGGACAGGGAAAGCAGTGGGGAGTCAGGGTGGTCAGTGTGTGGGAACAGAGTGGTCAGTCGATGGCCAGTTGCGGGCAGGAGGGTCAGTTGGGGGCAGGCGGCAATCTGTTTTTCTGATTTTTAAAAAATTTTGATTTGATTTATTATTGTCACATGTATTAGTATTCAGTGAAAAGTATTGTTTCTTGCGCACTATACAAAGCATAATATTCATAGAGAAGGAAAGGAGAGAGTGCAGAATGTAGTGTTACAGTCATAGCTAGTGTGTAGAGAAAGATCAACTTAATGCGAGGTAAGTCCATTCAAAAGTCTGACAGCAGCAGGGAAGAAGCTGTTCTTGACTCGGTTGGTACGTGACCTCAGACTTTGTATCTTTTTCCCGAAGGAAGAAGGTGAAGGAGAGAATGTCCGGGGTTCATGGGGTCCTTAATTATGCTGGCTGCTATTCCCGAGGCAACGGGAAGTGTAGACTGTGTCAATGGATGGATCTGTTAGCAGCAGGGCAGTTAACGGGGGGGGGGGGGGCACTAGGATGGTCAGTTGGGGGCAGGAGGGTCAGTGGAGGAAGATCCTTTTTATCATTCTTTCAGGGGATGTGGGCATCACTGGCAAGACCAGCATTTATTGCCCATCCCTAATTGCCTTTGAGAAGGTGGTGGTGAGCTGCATTCTTGAACCACTGCAGACCATGCAGTGCAAGTAAACCACAGTGCTGTTTGGGAGGATTTTAACTCAGCAACAGTGAAGGAGTGCTGCTATATTTCCCAGTCAGGATGGTGAGTGTTTTGGAGGGGAACTTCCAGGTGATGGGGTTCCCATGTATCTGCTGCTCTTATCCTTCTAGATGATGGTGGTCATGGGTTTAGAAGGTGCTGCCTAAGGAGTCTTGGTGAGTTCCTGCAGTGCATCTTGTAGATGGTACACACTGCTGCGTGGGGAATTTTCCACCTTGTTGGGTAGATGCCAGTGTTGTAGCTGTACTGGATATGCAGGGTGCAAGTGCGTTGTTGATGGAGGGATTGAATGTTTGTGGAAGGGGTAGCAATCAAGTGGGTTGCTTTGTCCTGGATGGTGTCAAGCTTCTTGAGTGTTGCTGGAGCCGCACTCATCCAGGCAAGTGGAGAGTTTTCCATCACACTCCTGACTTGTGCCTTGTAGATGGCGGACAGGCTTTGGGGAGTCAGGAGGTGAGTTACTCACCACAGGATTCCTAGCCTCTGACCTGCTCTTGTAACCACTGTATTTATATGGCTGGGTCCAGTTGAGTTTCTGGTCAATGGTAACCCCAGGATGTTGACAGTGGGGGATTCAGCGATGGGAATGCCATTGAATGTCAAGGGGTGATGGTTAGATCCTGTCTTGTTGGTGATGGTTATTGCCTGGCACTTGTGTGGCACGAATGTTACTTGCCACTTGTCAGCCCAAGCCTGGATATTGTCCAGATCTTGTTGCATTTGAACATGGACTGCTTCAGTATCTGAGGAGTCGCGAATGGTGCTGAACATTGTGAAATCATCAGCGAACATCCTCACTTCTGGCTTTATGACAGAGGGAAGGTCATTGATGAAGCAGCCGAAGATGGTTGGGCCTAGGACACTAATCATGAGGGACTCCTGCAGAGATGTCCTGGAGCTGAGATAACTGACCTTCCACAACCCCAACCATCTTCCTATGTACCAGGTATGACTCCAACCAATGGCGGGTTTTCCCTTTGATTCCCATTGATTCCAATTTTGCTAGGGCTCCTTGATGCCGCACTCAGTTGAATGCTGCCTCAATGTCGAGGGCTGTCACTCTCACCTTATCTCTAGAGTTTAGCTCTTTTGTCCTTGTTTGAACCAAGGCCGTAATGGTGTCAGGGGCTGAGTGACCCTGGCGAAACCCAAACTGGGCGTCACTGAGCAGGTTATTGCTGAGCAGGTGCTGCTTGTTTGCCCTGTTGATCGCCCCTTCCATCACTTTACTGATGATCGAGAGTCGACTGATTGGGTGGTAATTGGCCGGGTTGGATTGTCCTGCTTTCTGTATACAGAGTAAGAAGTTTAACAACACCAGGTTAAAGTCCAACAGGTTTATTTGGTAGCAAAAGCCACACAAGCTTTCGGAGCTCTAAGCCCCTTCTTCAGGTGAGTGGGAATTCTGTTCACAAACAGAGCTTATAAAGACACAGACTCAATTTACATGAATAATGGTTGGAATGCGAATACTTACAACTAATCAAGTCTTTAAGAAACGAAACAATGTGAGTGGAGAGAGCATCAAGACAGGCTAAAAAGATGTGTATTGTCTCCAGACAAGACAGCCAGTGAAACTCTGCAGGTCCACGCAACTGTGGGAGTTACAAATAGTGTGACATGAACCCAATATCCCGGTTGAGGCCGTCCTCGTGTGTGCGGAACTTGGCTATCAGTTTCTGCTCAGCGACTCTGCGCTGTCGTGTGTCGCGAAGGCCGCCTTGGAGAACGCTTACCCGAATATCAGAGGCCAAATGCCCGTGACCGCTGAAGTGCTCCCCAACAGGAAGAGAACAGTCTTGCCTGGTGATTGTCGAGCGGTGTTCATTCATCCGTTGTCGCAGCGTCTGCATAGTTTCCCCAATGTACCATGCCTCGGGACATCCTTTCTTGCAGCGTATCAGGTAGACAACGTTGGCCGAATTGCAAGAGTATGTACCATGTACCTGGTGGATGGTGTTCTCACGTGAGATGATGGCATCTGTGTCGATGATCCGGCACGTCTTGCAGAGGTTGCTGTGGCAGGGTTGTGTGGTGTCATGGTCACTGTTCTCCTGAAGGCTGGGTAGTTTGCTGCGGACAATGGTCTGTTTGAGGTTGTGCGGTTGTTTGAAGGCAAGAAGTGGGGGTGTGGGGATGGCCTTGGCGAGATGTTCGTCTTCATCAATGACATGTTGAAGGCTCCGGAGGAGATGCCGTAGCTTCTCCGCTCCGGGGAAGTACTGGACAACGAAGGGTACTCTGTCCACTGTGTCCCGTGTTTGTCTTCTGAGGAGGTCGGTGCGGTTTTTCGCTGTGGCGCGTTGGAACTGTTGATCAATGAGTCTAGCGCCATATCCTGTTCTTATGAGGGCATCTTTCAGCGTCTGGAGGTGTCTGTTGCGATCCTCCTCATCCGAGCAGATCCTGTGTATACGGAGGGCTTGTCCGTAGGGGATGGCTTCTTTAACGTGTTTAGGGTGGAAGCTGGAGAAGTGGAGCATCGTGAGGTTATCCGTGGGCTTGCGGTACAGTGAGGTGCTGAGGTGACCGTCCTTAATGGAGATGCGTGTGTCCAAGAATGCAACCGATTCCGGAGAGTAGTCTATGGTCCATAGACTACTCTCCGGAATCGGTTGCATTCTTGGACACACGCATCTCCATTAAGGACGGTCACCTCAGCACCTCACTGTACCGCAAGCCCACGGATAACCTCACGATGCTCCACTTCTCCAGCTTCCACCCTAAACACGTAAAAGAAGCCATCCCCTACGGACAAGCCCTCCGTATACACAGGATCTGCTCGGATGAGGAGGATCGCAACAGACACCTCCAGACGCTGAAAGATGCCCTCATAAGAACAGGATATGGCGCTAGACTCATTGATCAACAGTTCCAACGCGCCACAGCGAAAAACCGCACCGACCTCCTCAGAAGACAAACACGGGACACAGTGGACAGAGTACCCTTCGTTGTCCAGTACTTCCCCGGAGCGGAGAAGCTACGGCATCTCCTCCGGAGCCTTCAACATGTCATTGATGAAGACGAACATCTCGCCAAGGCCATCCCCACACCCCCACCTCTTGCCTTCAAACAACCGCACAACCTCAAACAGACCATTGTCCGCAGCAAACTACCCAGCCTTCAGGAGAACAGTGACCATGACACCACACAACCCTGCCACAGCAACCTCTGCAAGACGTGCCAGATCATCGACACAGATGCCATCATCTCACGTGAGAACACCATCCACCAGGTACACGGTACATACACTTGCAATTCGGCCAACGTTGTCTACCTGATACGCTGCAAGAAAGGATGTCCCGAGGCATGGTACATTGGGGAAACTATGCAGACGCTGCGACAACGGATGAATGAACACCGCTCGACAATCACCAGGCAAGACTGTTCTCTTCCTGTTGGGGAGCACTTCAGCGGTCACGGGCATTTGGCCTCTGATATTCGGGTAAGCGTTCTCCAAGGCGGCCTTCGCGACACACGACAGCGCAGAGTCGCTGAGCAGAAACTGATAGCCAAGTTCCGCACACACGAGGACGGCCTCAACCGGGATATTGGGTTCATGTCACACTATTTGTAACTCCCACAGTTGCGTGGACCTGCAGAGTTTCACTGGCTGTCTTGTCTGGAGACAATACACATCTTTTTAGCCTGTCTTGATGCTCTCTCCACTCACATTGTTTCGTTTCTTAAAGACTTGATTAGTTGTAAGTATTCGCATTCCAACCATTATTCATGTAAATTGAGTCTGTGTCTTTATAAGCTCTGTTTGTGAACAGAATTCCCACTCACCTGAAGAAGGGGCTTAGAGCTCCGAAAGCTTGTGTGGCTTTTGCTACCAAATAAACCTGTTGGACTTTAACCTGGTGTTGTTAAACTTCTTACTGTGTTTACCCCAGTCCAACACCGGCATCTCCACATTCTGTATACAGGACATACCTGGGCAATTTTCCACATTGTTGGGTAGATACCACTGTTGTCGCTGTACTGGATGTGCAAGGTGCTATATAAATGCAAGTCTTTCTTTCTGGAAGTTGTTCACAGCTGCCGAAAATATGAGGGAGACGGGTAGCAGCCTCCTTCTCCCCCAGCAACAACTCACAGCCGAGGTTACACCAAATATGCTGTGACTGGAAACTGGGCGCTGCTGTGTCCTTATCCCTCATTATCATATATGCAAATGAGAGCACTGAGGACTTAATACTTTGGTATGGAGTTGCCGGCGTTGGACAGTAAGTAGTCTCACAACACCAGGTTAAAGTCCAACAGATTTATTTGATAACATGAGCTTTCGGAGCGCTGCCCCTTCATCAGGTGAGTGAAGAGTTCTGTTCACAAACAGGGCAAATATAGACACAAACTCAATTACAAGATAATGGTTGGAATGCAAGTCTTAACAAGTCTTTACAGGTGCAGACAATTGAGTGGAGAGAGCGTTAAGCACAGGTTAAAGAGATGTGAATTGTCTCCAGACAGGACAGCTAGTGAGATTTTGCAAGCCCAGGCAAGTCGTGGGGGTTACAGATAGTGTGACATGAACCCAAAATCCCAGTTGAGTCCGTCCTCATGCATACAGAACTTGGCCATCAGTTTCTGGTTTGAACAAGGCCTCTTCACCGCACAGGACCTTCAACCGATGCCCTACACTAGATACATCGATGACATTTTCTTCCTTTGGACTCATGGCGAACAATCACTGAAACAACTCTATGATGACATCAACAAGTTCCATCCCACCATCAGACTCACCATGGACTACTCTCCGGAATCGGTTGCATTCTTGGACACACGCATCTCCATTAAGGACGGTCACCTCAGCACTTCACTGTACCGCAAGCCCACGGATAACCTCACGATGCTCCACTTCTCCAGCTTCCACCCTAAACACGTAAAAGAAGCCATCCCCTACGGACAAGCCCTCCGTATACACAGGATCTGCTCGGATGAGGAGGATCGCAACAGACACCTACAGACGCTGAAAGATGCCCTCATAAGAACAGGATATGGCGCTAGACTCATTGATCAACAGTTCCGACGTGCCACAGGGAAAAACCGCACCGACCTCCTCAGAAGACAAACACGGGACACGGCGGACAGAGTACCCTTCGTCGTCCAGTACTTCCCCGGAGCGGAGAAGCTACGACATCTTCTCCGGAGCCTTCAACATGTCATTGATGAAGACGAACATCTCGCCAAGGCCATCCCCACACCCCCACTTCTTGCCTTCAAATAACTGCACAACTTCAAACAGACCATTGTCCGCAGCAAACTACCCAGCCTTCAGGAGAACAGTGACCACGACACCACACAACCCTGCCACAGCAGCCTCTGCAAGACATGCCGGATCATCGACACAGATGCCATCATCTCACATGAGAACACCATCCACCAGGTACATGGTACATACACTTGTGACTCGGCCAACATTGTCTACCTGATACGCTGCAGGAAAGAATGTCCCGAGGCATGGTATATTGGGGAAACTATGCAGACACTACGACAACGGAAGAATGAACACCACTCAACAATCACCAGGCAGGAGTGTTCCCTTCCTGTCGGGGAACACTTCAGCAGTCACGGGCATTCAGCCTCTGATCTTTGGGTAAGCGTTCTCCAAGGCGGCCTTCACAACACACAACGCAGAATCGCTGAGCAGAAACTGATAGCCAAGTTCTGCACACATGAGGATGGCCTCAACCTGGATCTTGGGTTCATGTCACACTATCTTGCCTGGGCTTGTAAAATCTCACTAACTGTCCTGGCTGGAGACAATACACATCTCTTTAACCTGTAATTATCCCTCTCTCCACTCGCACTGTGTGTAGCTGTAAAGACTCGCATTCCAACCATTATCTTGTAATTGAGTTTGTGTCTATATTTGCCCTGTTTGTGAACAGAACTCTTCACTCACCTGATGAAGGAGCAGCGCTCCGAAAGCTCGTGTTACCAAATAAACCTGTTGGACTTTAACCTGGTGTTGTGAGACGTCTTACTGTCAATAATCTGGGGAAGAGCTGGAAATGGGAAGGGATTTGGTGGTGAATCATTGTTAGATCAGGAATCTGTTCCCATCCCAGTTTTCCACAGCAGCTGAGCATCTGTCCATCACCTGCCATCGCCTCACTGCGACAAACAAATAAGCTGGGGAATCCCATGGATGGCCAGCCAATCGCTGTCCACTGCACCTCTGGACTCATCGCCTGTCGGATAATTCCCCATTGCCTCAGGACCACACCGGGGGTGGGGTGGGGATGGGCGGGGGGGGGGGGGATCTGAACCACAGTGCCCTCATTTGCTTCTGCTGCTCTGCCTGACTGGCCCTTAAATTCCAGCTCCATCTGTCCAGCCCTGCCTCTTCCTGACCTGGCTTGGCCACTCTGGTCCTGTTTGACCTTTGTTGCCCTTTTCCTGGCTCTACCTTTCCCCTGCCTGGTTCTGTTTTCCCCAGTAAGAAGTTTAACAACACCAGGTTAAAGTCCAACAGGTTTATTTGGTAGCAAAAGCCACACAAGCTTTCGGAGCTCCAAGCCTCTTCTTCAGGTGAGTGGGAATTCGGTGAACCTGGTGTTGTCCAACGCCTGCATCTCCACATCTGTTTTCGCCAACACTGGCCCTGTCCAACGCTGCCTGGCCCTGTCTGACTCATCAACCTAGTCTGTCCTTGTTTGCTCCTACCTGACCTGGTTTGGCCCTGGAGGAACCGGTTTGTACCAGACCGAGCAGGTTTGGACCCGGTTGGCCTGTTTGACCTGTTTTCTGGTCGGAGTGGGGAGTCAGCTCCAATGAACAGATTGAATCATACATACAGCGCCCTCTGTTGATCAGTGACCCTGAGTGCAGAATTAGTTCTCCAATTCTGTCTCCATCGGTGCATTAAGTGACCATTGTTCCTCTGACAGCAAAGATAAGGTGCACTGATGGGCTATTCAACCAAGACTTTTGATTTGATTTGATTGATTATTGTCACATGTATTGCGATACAGTGAAAAGTATTGTTTCTTGCTCACTATACAGACAAAGCATACCGTTCATAGAGAAGGAAAGGAGAGAGTGCAGAATGTAGCGTTACAGTCATCGCTCGTGTGTAGAGAAAGATCAACTTAATGCAAGGTAAGTCCATTCAAAAGTCTGACGGCAGCAGGGAAGAAGCTGTTCTTGTGTCGGTTGGTACGTGACCTCAGACTTTTGTATCTTTTTCCTGATGGAAGAAGGTAGAAGAGAGAATATCTGGGGTGCCTGGAGTCCTTGATTATGCTGGCTGCTTTGCCGAGGCAGCGGGAAGTGTAGACGGAGTCAATGGATGGGAGGCTGGTTTGCGTGATGGATTGGGCTACATTCACAACCTTTTGTAGTCTCTTGCAGTCTTGGGCAGAGCAGGAGCCATACCAAGCTGTGATACAACCAGAAATAATGCTTTCTATGGTGCATCTGTAAAAGTTGGTGAGAGTCGTAGCTGACATGCCAAATTTCCTTAGTCTTCTGAGAAAGTAGAGGCTTTGGTGGGCTTTCTTAACTACAGTGTCGGCATGGGGGGGGACCAGGACAGGTTGTTGGTGATCTGGACAGCTAAAAACTTGAAGCTCTCGACCCTTTCTACTTTGTCCCCGTTGATGTAGACAGGGGCATGTCAGGCAGAATCACAGCCAGCCCAATCCTGTCTTCACCCGAAATCTGGTTATTGAGGTGGATGTTTCCAATCTTGGTACAAACACCTCTCCTTTGGATAGTAAAATGGGGAGCTTGCTGGCAGCAAGAGGCTGGGGGCAGCCCACTTTTTACCTGCTTCCCAAATCCTCAAACAGGACTGCCCAGGGAGACCCATTGAATCAGCCTGATCCCGCCCCACTGAACTCATTTCTTCCTATCGCGACTCCATCCTCATTCCCCTTGTCCCGTCTCATCCACCGACACTCGCGATTCCCCTGATGCCCTACATCACTTCAACAATTTCTAGTTTCCTGGCACTAACTTCCTCCTCTTCACTGTGGATGTCCAATCCCTCTACACCTCCATTCCCCATCAGAAGGGTCTGAGGGAGCTTTACTTCTTCCTGGAAGCTGAGGCCTGAACAATCTTCGTCCCCCACCTGGCCCAATTCGTCACTCAACAATTTCGCCTTTAACTTGTTTCACTTCCGGCAAATAAAAGATGTGGCCATGGGCACAACTCTTCCTCTGTAACATCGTTAACTATATCAATACCGCTTCAGACCCTCGTCTGGACCTCCAAATTTTATTGATTTTGTGTCCAATTTCCACCCTCTCTCATCTTCATGTGATCTCTGTCCGACACGTCTCCTCCCTTTCTCGACCGCACTGTCCCCATTTTTGACAATCGATTCACCACCAAAATTCATTACAAACCCGCAGCACCTTCCCGCAGGAACATCCCACAGCACCTTCCCACAGCACCTTCCCACAGCACCTTCCCACAGCACCATCCCGCGGCACCTTCCCACAGCACCTTCCCACAGCACCTTCCCGTGGCACCTTCCCACAGCACCTTCCCACAGCACCTTCCCACAGCACCTTCCCACAGCACCTTCCCACAGCACCTTCCCGCGACACCTTCCCGCAGCACCTTCCCGCAGGAACATCCCACAGCACCTTCCCGCGGCACCTTCCCGCGGCACCTTCCCGCAGGAACATCCCACTGCACCTTCCCGCAGCACCTTCCAGCAGCACCTTCCCGCGGCACCTTCCCGCAGGAACATCCCACTGCACCTTCCCGCAGCACCTTCCAGCAGCACCTTCCCGCGGCACCTTCCCGCAGGAACATCCCACTGCACCTTCCCGCAGCACCTTCCCGCAGCACCTTCCCGCAGCACCTTCCCGCAGGAACATCCCGCAGCACCTTCCCGCAGCACCTTCCCGCTGCACCTTCCCGCAGCACCTTCCCGCAGGAACATCCCACTGCACCTTCCCGCAGCACCTTCCCGCAGGAACATCCCGCAGCACCTTCCCGCAGCACCTTCCCGCTGCACCTTCCCGCAGCACCTTCCCGCAGGAACATCCCGCAGCACCTTCCCGCAGCACCTTCCCGCTGCACCTTCCCGCAGCACCTTCCCGCAGGAACATCCCACTGCACCTTCCCGCAGCACCTTTCCGCAGCACCTTTCCGCAGCACCATCCCGCGGCACCTTCCCGCAGCACCTTCCCACAGCACCTTCCCACAGCACCTTCCCACAGCACCTTCCCACAGCACCTTCCCACTGCACCTTCCCGCAGCACCTTCCCACAGCACCATCCCGCGGCACCTTCCCGCAGCACCTTCCCGCAGCACCTTCCCGCAGGAACATCCCACAGCACCTTCCCACAGCACCTTCCCACAGCACCTTCCCGCAGCACCTTCCCGCAGCACCTTCCCGCAGCACCTTCCCACAGCACCTTCCCGCAGCACCTTCCCGCTGCACCTTCCAGCAGCACCTTCCAGCAGCACCTTCCCGCTGCACCTTCCAGCAGCACCTTCCCGCTGCACCTTCCAGCAGCACCTTCCCGCAGCACCTTCCCGCAGCACCTTCCCGCAGCACCTTCCCGCAGCACCTTCCCGCAGCACCTTCCCGCAGCACCTTCCCGCAGCACCTTCCCGCTGCACCTTCCCGCGGCACCTTCCCGCAACACCTTCCCGCAGCACCTTCCCACAGGAACATCCCGCTGCACCTTCCCGCGGCACCTTCCCGCAGCACCTTCCCACAGCACCCTCCAGCAGCACCCTCCAGCAGCACCTTCCCGCAGCACCTTCCCGCAGCACCTTCCCGCAGCACCTTCCCGCAGCACCTTCCCACAGGAACATCCCGCTGCACCTTCCCGTGGCACCTTCCCGCGGCACCTTCCAGCAGCACCTTCCCGCAGCACCTTCCCGCAGCACCTTCCCACAGCCCCTTCCCGCAGCCCCTTCCCGCAGCACCCTTCCCGCAGCACCTTCCCGCAGCCCCTTCCCGCAGCCCCTTCCCGCAGCCCCTTCCCGCGGCACCTTCCAGCAGCACCTTCCCGCGGCACCCTCCAGCAGCACCTTCCCGCAGCACTTTCCCGCAGCACCTTCCCGCAGCACCTTCCCGCAGCACCTTCCCGCGACACCTTCCCGCAGCACCTTCCCGCAGGAACATCCCACTGCACCTTCCCGCAGCACCTTCCCGCGGCACCTTCCCGCAGGAACATCCCACTGCACCTTCCCGCGGCACCTTCCCGCAGCACCTTCCCGCGGCACCTTCCCGCAGCACCTTCCCGCAGCACCTTCCCGCAGCACTTTCCCGCAGCACCTTTCCGCAGCACCTTCCCGCAGCACCTTCCCGCAGGAACATCCCACTGCACCTTCCCGCAGCACCTTCCCGCAGCACCTTCCCGCAGGAACATCCCACTGCACCTTCCCGCAGCACCTTCCCGCAGCACGTTCCCGCAGCACCTTCCCGC
Source organism: Mustelus asterias (assembly GCF_964213995.1). Lineage (NCBI taxonomy): Eukaryota > Metazoa > Chordata > Chondrichthyes > Carcharhiniformes > Triakidae > Mustelus > Mustelus asterias. The sequence goes on along the minus strand of NC_135824.1, from coordinate 46,878,275 downwards.
AGCACCTTCCCGCAGCACCTTCCCGCAGCACCTTCCCGCAGCACCTTCCCGCAGGAACATCCCACTGCACCTTCCCGCAGCACCTTCCCGCAGCACCTTCCCGCAGCACCTTCCCGCAGGAACATCCCACTGCACCTTCCCGCAGCACCTTCCCGCAGCACCCTTCCCGCAGCACCTTCCCGCTGCACCTTCCCGCAACACCTTCCCGCAGCACCTTCCCGCAGGAACATCCCGCAACACCTTCCCGCGGCACCCTCCAGCAGCACCTTCCCACGGCACCTTCCCGCGGCACCCTCCAGCAGCACCTTCCCGCAGCACCTTCCCGCAGCCCCTTCCCGCAGCACCTTGCCACAGCACCTTCCCACGGCACCTTCCCGCAGCACCTTCCCGCAGCACCCTCCAGCAGCACCCTCCAGCAGCACCTTCCTGCAGCACCTTCCCGCAGCACCTTCCCGCAGCACCTTCCCGCAGCACCTTCCCACAGGAACATCCCGCTGCACCTTCCCGCGGCACCTTCCCGCAGCACCTTCCCACAGCACCCTCCAGCAGCACCCTCCAGCAGCACCTTCCCGCAGCACCTTCCCGCAGCACCTTCGCGCAGCACCTTCCCGCAGCACCTTCCCACAGGAACATCCCGCAGCACCTTCCCGCAGCACCTTCCCACAGGAACATCCCGCTGCACCTTCCCGCAGCACCTTCCCGCGGCACCTTCCCGTGGCACCTTCCCGTGGCACCTTCCCGCGGCACCCTCCAGCAGCACCTTCCCGCAGCACCTTCCCGCAGCACTTTCCCGCAGCACCTTCCCGCAGCACCTTCCCGCAGCACCTTCCCGCAGCACCTTCCAGTAGCACCTTCCAGCAGCACCGTCCCGCAGCACCGTCCAGCAGCACCTTCCCGCAGCACCCTCCAGCAGCACCTTCCCGCAGCACCCTCCAGCAGCACCTTCCCGCAGCACCTTCCCGCAGCACCTTCCCGCAGCACCTTCCCACAGCCCCTTCCCGCAGCCCCTTCCCGCAGCACCCTTCCCGCAGCACCTTCCCGCAGCCCCTTCCCGCAGCACCTTGCCACAGCACCTTCCCACGGCACCTTCCCGCAGCACCTTCCCGCAGCACCCTCCAGCAGCACCCTCCAGCAGCACCTTCCTGCAGCACCTTCCCGCAGCACCTTCCCGCAGCACCTTCCCACAGGAACATCCCGCTGCACCTTCCCGCGGCACCTTCCCGCAGCACCTTCCCACAGCACCCTCCAGCAGCACCCTCCCGCGGCACCTTCCCGCAGCACCTTCCCACAGCACCCTCCAGCAGCACCCTCCAGCAGCACCTTCCCGCAGCACCCTCCCGCAGCACCCTCCAGCAGCACCCTCCAGCAGCACCTTCCCGCAGCACCTTCCCGCAGCACCTTCCCGCAGCACCTTCCCACAGCACCCTCCAGCAGCACCCTCCAGCAGCACCTTCCCGCAGCACCTTCCCGCAGCCCCTTCCCGCAGCCCCTTCCCGCAGCACCCTTCCCGCAGCACCTTCCCGCAGCCCCTTCCCGCAGCACCTTGCCACAGCACCTTCCCACGGCACCTTCCCGCAGCACCTTCCCGCAGCACCCTCCAGCAGCACCTTCCCGCAGCACCTTCCCGCAGCACCTTCCCGCAGCACCTTCCCACAGCCCCTTCCCGCAGCCCCTTCCCGCAGCACCCTTCCCGCAGCACCTTCCCGCAGCACCTTCCCGCAGCACCGTCCCGCAGCACCTTCCAGCAGCACCGTCCCGCAGCACCTTCCCGCAGCACCCTCCCGCAGCACCGTCCAGCAGCACTTTCCCGCAGCACCCTCCAGCAGCACCTTCCAGCAGCACCTTCCCGCAGCACCTTCCCGCAGCACCTTCCCGCAGCACCTTCCCGCAGCACCTTCCCGCAGCACCTTCCCGCAGCACCTTCCAGCAGCACCTTCCCACAGCACCTTCCCACAGCCCCTTCCCGCAGCACCTTCCCGCAGCACCTTCCCACAGCACCTTCCCACAGCACCTTCCCGCAGCACCCTCCCGCAGCACCGTCCAGCAGCACCTTCCCGCAGCACCCTCCAGCAGCACCTTCCCGCAGCACCTTCCCGCAGCACCTTCCAGCAGCACCTTCCCGCAGCACCGTCCCGCAGCACCGTCCAGCAGCACCTTCCCACAGCACCTTCCCACAGCACCTTCCCACAGCCCCTTCCCACAGCACCTTCCCACAGCACCTTCCCATGCAATCACTGGGGGTTCAGAAGCTGCCCCTTCACCTCCTGCCTCCTCACTGTCTAAAGGCAGTTTTGTCAGGTGATGCAGCATTTCTATTGTACCACTTTCCCCTCCATCTTGACCCGTGCTGTTCTAACGTTCCCTTGGCTCACCCCAACACAACCCACCCCCTCCCCCACATTGGCACCTGACCCTTGAGCACAGTTTTGCTCCAACTGAGCACTGACCTTTACTCTCCCAGGAACACATTCTGCTCGCTCCCCTTATTACACTATTAGCACACTTCAGTCCTTAAGGGCACCATTAACACCCACTTTGGCTTGTCTCCAGGACTCCTTCGTCAATTCCTCCTTTGCTCCAACCATTTTTGTCCATCTATTCTGCCCCACCCTCCATATCCCCTCCCCTCTACAAGTAGATAAGTCATTACATCTCCAACTCTTCTCAGTTCTGTCGAAGGCTCCCATGGACTGGACATGTTAAATCTATTTCTCTCTCGACAGAGGTTGCCAGACCTTCTGAGTTTATCCTGCATTTTATGTTTCTATTTATTATTGAGGATTGGTTAATGTTTTGATATACACTGTCTCTCACTGGGGTACGGGTCCCACACACACTGTCTCTCACTGGGGTACGGGTTCCACACACACTGACTCTCACTGGGGTATGGGTTCCACACACACTGACCCTCACTGGGGTACGGGTCCCACACACACTGACTCTCACTGGGGTACGGGTCCCACACACACTGTCTCTCACTGGGGTACGGGTTCCACACACACTGACTCTCACTGGGGTACGGGCTCCACACACACTGACTCTCACTGGGGTACGGGTCCCACACACACTGAAGCTCACTGGGGTACGGGTCCCACACACACTGACTCTCACTGGGGTATGGGTTCCACACACACTGACTCTCACTGGCGTGCGGGTTCCACACTCACTGACTCTCACTGGGGTAAGGGTTCCACACACACTGACTCTCACTGGGATATGGGTTCCACACACACTGACCCTCACTGGAGTACGGGTTCCACACACACTGACTCTCACTGGGATATGGGTTCCACACACACTGACCCTCACTGGAGTACGGGTTCCACACACACTGACTCTCACTGGGGTACGGGTTCCACACACACTGACTCTCACTGGGATATGGGTTCCACACACACTGACCCTCACTGGAGTACGGGTTCCACACACACTGACCCTCACTGGGATATGGTTCCACACACACTGTCTCTCACTGGGGTATGGGTTCCACACACACTCACTCTCTCTGGGGTACAGGTTCCACACACACTGTCTCTCACTGGGGTACTGGTTCCACACACACTGACTCTCACTGGGATACTGGTTCCACGCACACTGACTCTCACTGGGGTACAGGTTCCACACACACTGACTCTCACTGGGATATGGGTTCCACACACATTGACTATCACTCGGGTACAGGTTCCACACACATTGACTCTCACTCGGGTACAGGTTCCACATACAGTGAGTCTCACTTGGATATGGGTTCCACACACACTGTCTCTCACTGGGTTACAGGTTCCACACACGCTGACTCTCACTGGGGTTCGGTTTCCATACACACTGACTCTCACTGGGTTACAGATTCCACACACACTGGCTCTCACTGGGGTACGGGTTCCACACACAGACTCTCACTGGGGTACTGGTTCCACACACACTGACTCTCACTGGGTACTGGTTCCACACACACTGACTCTCACTGGGATATGGGTCCCACACACAATGACTCTCACTGGGGTACGGGTTCCACACAAACTGACTCTCACTGGGGTACAGGTTCCACACACACTCACTCTCTCTGGGGTACAGGTTCCACACACACTGTCTCTCACTGGGGTACTGGTTCCACACACACTGACTCTCACTGGGGTACGGGTCCCACACACACTGACCCTCACTGGGATATGGGTTCCATACACACTGACCCTCACTGGGATATGGGTTCCATACACACTGACCCTCACTGGGATTTGGGTTCCACACACACTGACTCTCACTGGAGTACGGGTTCCATACACACTGACCCTCATTGGGGTACGGGTTCCACACACACTGACCCTCACTGGGATATGGGTCCCACACACGCTGACTCTCACTGGGGTACGGGTTCCACACACACTGACTCTCACTGGGGTACGGGTCCCACACACACTGACTCTCACTGGGGTACGGGTCCCACACACACTGACTCTCACTGGGGTATGGGACCCACACACACTGACTCTCACTGGGGTATGGGTCCCACACACACTGACTCTCACTGGGGTAAGGGTTCCACACACACTGACTCTCACTGGGGTACGGGCTCCACACACACTGACTCTCACTGGGGTACGGGTCCCACACACACTGAAGCTCACTGGGGTACGGGTCCCACACACACTGACTCTCACTGGGGTATGGGTCCCACACACACTGACTCTCACTGGGGTACGGGTCCCACACACACTGACTCTCACTGGGGTACGGGTCCCATACACACTGAAGCTCACTGGGGTACGGGTCCCACACACACTGACTCTCACTGGGGTATGGGTCCCACACACACTGACTCTCACTGGGGTATGGGTCCCACACACACTGACTCTCACTGGGGTAAGGGTTCCACACACACTGACTCTCACTGGGGTACGGGCTCCACACACACTGACTCTCACTGGGGTACGGGTCCCACACACACTGAAGCTCACTGGGATATGGGTCCCACGCACACTGACTCTCACTGGGGTACGGGTTCCACACACACTGACTCTCACTGGGGTACGAGACCCACACACACTGACTCTCACTGGGGTAAGGGTTCCACACACACTGACTCTCACTGGGGTACGGGTCCCACACACACTGAAGCTCACTGGGGTACGGGTCCCACACACACTGACCCTCACTGGGGTACGGGTTCCACCCACACTGACTCTCACTGGGGTATGGGTTCCACACACACTGACTCTCACTGGCGTGCGGGTTCCACACTCACTGACTCTCACTGGGGTAAGGGTTCCACACACACTGACTCTCACTGGGGTACGGGTCCCACACACACTGACTCTCACTGGGGTAAGGGTTCCACACACACTGACTCTCACTGGGGTACGGGTTCCACACACACTGACCCTCACTGGGATATGGGTTCCATACACACTGACGCTCACTGGGGTACGGGTCCCACACACACTGACCCTCACTGGGGTAAGGGTTCCACACACACTGACTCTCACTGGAGTACGGGTTCCATACACACTGACCCTCATTGGGGTACGGGTTCCACACACACTGACTCTCACTGGGGTAAGGGTTCCACACACACTGACCCTCACTGGGATACGGGTCCCACACACACTGACTCTCACTGGGGTATGGGTCCCACACACACTGACTCTCACTGGGGTACGGGTCCCACACACACTGACCCTCACTGGGGTACGGGTCCCACACACACTGACTCTCACTGGGGTATGGGTCCCACACACACTGACCCTCACTGGGGTACGGGTCCCACACACACTGACTCTCACTGGGGTAAGTGTTCCACACATACTGACTCTCACTGGGGTACGGGCTCCACACACACTGACTCTCACTGGGGTACGGGTCCCACACACACTGAAGCTCACTGGGGTACGGGTCCCACACACACTGACCCTCACTGGGGTACGGGTTCCACACACACTGACTCTCACTGGGGTATGGGTTCCACACACACTGACTCTCACTGGCGTGCGGGTTCCACACTCACTGACTCTCACTGGGGTAAGGGTTCCACACATACTGACTCTCACTGGGGTACGAGTCCCACACACACTGACTCTCACTGGGGTAAGGGTTCCACACAAACTGACTCTCACTGGGGTACGGGTCCCACACACACTGAAGCTCACTGGGGTACGGGTCCCACACACACTGACCCTCACTGGGGTACGGGTTCCACACACACTGACTCTCACTGGGGTATGGGTTCCACACACACTGACTCTCACTGGCGTGCGGGTTCCACACTCACTGACTCTCACTGGGGTAAGGGTTCCACACACACTGACTCTCACTGGTGTAAGGGTTCCACACACACTGACCCTCACAGGGATATGGGTTCCATACACACTGACGCTCACTGGGGTACGGGTCCCACACACACTGACCCTCACTGGGATATGGGTTCCAGACACACTGACCCTCACTGGGATATGGGTTCCATACACACTGACCCTCACTGGGATTTGGGTTCCACACACACTGACTCTCACTGGAGTACGGGTTCCATACACACTGACCCTCATTGGGGTACGGGTTCCACACACACTGACCCTCACTGGGATATGGGTCCCACACACACTGACTCTCACTGGGGTACGGGTTCCACACACACTGACTCTCACTGGGGTACGGGTCCCACACACACTGACTCTCACTGGGGTACGGGTCCCACACACACTGACTCTCACTGGGGTATGGGTCCCACACACACTGACTCTCACTGGGGTATGGGTCCCACACACACTAACTCCCACTGGGGTAAGGGTTCCACACACACTGACTCTCACTGGGGTACGGGCTCCACACACACTGACTCTCACTGGGGTACGGGTCCCACACACACTGAAGCTCACTGGGGTACGGGTCCCACACACACTGACTCTCACTGGGGTATGGGTCCCACACACACTGACTCTCACTGGGGTATGGGTCCCACACACACTGACTCTCACTGGGGTAAGGGTTCCACACACACTGACTGTCACTGGGGTACGGGTCCCACACACACTGAAGCTCACTGGGATATGGGTCCCACGCACACTGACTCTGACACTGACACTGGGGTACGCGTTCCACACACACTGACTCTCACTGGGGTACGAGTCCCACACACACTGACTCTCACTGGGGTAAGGGTTCCACACACACTGACTCACACTGGGGTACGGGTCCCACATACACTGACTCTCACTGGGGTACGGGACCCACACACACTGACTCTCACTGGGGTATGGGTCCCACACACACTGACTCTCACTGGGGTATGGGTCCCACACACACTGACTCTCACTGGGGTACGGGTCCCACACACACTGACTCTCACTGGGGTATGGGTCCCACACACACTGACCCTCACTGGGGTACGGGTCCCACACACACTGACTCTCACTGGGGTAAGGGTTCCACACACACTGACTCTCACTGGGGTACGGGCTCCACACACACTGACTCTCACTGGGGTACGGGTCCCACACACACTGAGTCTCACTGGGGTACGGGTTCCACACACACTGACTCTCACTGGGGTAAGGGTTCCACACACACTGACCCTCACTGGGGTACGGGTCCCACACACACTGACTCTCACTGGGGTATGGGTCCCACACACACTGACTCTCACTGGGGTACGGGTCCCACACACACTGACTCTCACTGGGGTACGGGTCCCACACACACTGACTCTCACTGGGGTATGGGTCCCACACACACTGACTCTCACTGGGGTAAGGGTTCCACACACACTGACTCTCACTGGGGTACGGGCTCCACACACACTGACTCTAACTGGGGTACGGGTCCCACACACACTGAAGCTCACTGGGGTACGGGTCCCAAACACACTGACCCTCACTGGGGTACGGGTTCCACACACACTGACTCTCACTGGGGTATGCGTTCCACACACACTGACTCTCAGTGGCGTGCGGGTTCCACACTCACTGACTCTCACTGGGGTAAGGGTTCCACACACACTGACTCTCACTGGGGTACGGGTCCCACACACACTGAATCTCACTGGGGTAAGGGTTCCACACACACTGACTCTCACTGGGGTACGGGCTCCACACACACTGACTCTCACTGGGGTACGGGTCCCACACACGCTGACCCTCACTGGGATATGGGTTCCATACACACTGACCCTCACTGGGATATGGGTTCCATACACACTGACCCTCACAGGGATTTGGGTTCCACACACACTGACTCTCACTGGAGTACGGGTTCCATACACACTGACCCTCATTGGGGTACGGGTTCCACACACACTGACCCTCACTGGGATATGGGTCCCACACACACTGACTCTCACTGGGGTACGGGTTCCACACACACTGACTCTCACTGGGGTACGGGTCCCACACACACTGACTCTCACTGGGGTACGGGTCCCACACACACTGACTCTCACTGGGGTATGGGTCCCACACACACTGACTCTCACTGGGGTATGGGTCCCACACACACTGACTCTCACTGGGGTAAGGGTTCCACACACACTGACTCTCACTGGGGTACGGGCTCCACACACACTGACTCTCACTGGGGTACGGGTCCCACACACACTGAAGCTCACTGGGGTACGGGTCCCACACACACTGACTCTCACTGGGGTATGGGTCCCACACACACTGACTCTCACTGGGGTATGGGTCCCACACACACTGACTCTCACTGGGATAAGGGTTCCACACACACTGACTCTCACTGGGGTACGGGCTCCACACACACTGACTCTCACTGGGGTACGGGTCCCACACACACTGAAGCTCACTGGGATATGGGTCCCACGCACACTGACTCTCACTGGGGTACGGGTTCCACACACACTGACTCTCACTGGGGTACGAGTCCCACACACACTGACTCTCACTGGGGTAAGGGTTCCACACACACTGACTCTCACTGGGGTACGGGTCCCACACACACTGAAGCTCACTGGGGTACGGGTCCCACACACACTGACCCTCACTGGGGTACGGGTTCCACACACACTGACTCTCACTGGGATATGGGTTCCACACACACTGACTCTCACTGGCGTGCGGGTTCCACACTCACTGACTCTCACTGGGGTAAGGGTTCCACACACACTGACTCTCACTGGGGTACGGGTCCCACACACACTGACTCTCACTGGGGTACGGGTTCCACACACACTGACCCTCACAGGGATATGGGTTCCATACACACTGACGCTCACTGGGGTACGGGTCCCACACACACTGACCCTCACTGGGATATGGGTTCCATACACACTGACCCTCACTGGGATATGGGTTCCATATACACTGACCCTCACTGGGATTTGGGTTCCACACACACTGACTCTCACTGGAGTACGGGTTCCATACACACTGACCCTCATTGGGGTACGGGTTCCACACACACTGACCCTCACTGGGATATGGGTCCCACACACACTGACTCTCACTGGGGTACGGGTTCCACACACACTGACTCTCACTGGGGTACGGGTCCCACACACACTGACTCTCACTGGGGTACGGGTCCCACACACACTGACTCTCACTGGGGTATGGGTCCCACACACACTGACTCTCACTGGGGTATGGGTCCCACACACACTAACTCCCACTGGGGTAAGGGTTCCACACACACTGACTCTCACTGGGGTACGGGCTCCACACACACTGACTCTCACTGGGGTACGGGTCCCACACACACTGAAGCTCACTGGGGTAGGGGTCCCACACACACTGACTCTCACTGGGGTATGGGACCCACACACACTGACTCTCACTGGGGTATGGGTCCCACACACACTGACTCTCACTGGGGTAAGGGTTCCACACACACTGACTCTCACTGGGGTACGGGCTCCACACACACTGACTCTCACTGGGGTACGGGTCCCACACACACTGAAGCTCACTGGGGTACGGGTCCCACACACACTGACTCTCACTGGGGTACGGGTCCCATACACACTGAAGCTCACTGGGGTACGGGTCCCACACACACTGACTCTCACTGGGGTATGGGTCCCACACACACTGACTCTCACTGGGGTATGGGTCCCACACACACTGACTCTCACTGGGGTAAGGGTTCCACACACACTGACTCTCACTGGGGTACGGGCTCCACACACACTGACTCTCACTGGGGTACGGGTCCCACACACACTGAAGCTCACTGGGATATGGGTCCCACGCACACTGACTCTCACTGGGGTACGGGTTCCACACACACTGACTCTCACTGGGGTACGAGACCCACACACACTGACTCTCACTGGGGTAAGGGTTCCACACACACTGACTCTCACTGGGGTACGGGTCCCACACACACTGAAGCTCACTGGGGTACGGGTCCCACACACACTGACCCTCACTGGGGTACGGGTTCCACCCACACTGACTCTCACTGGGGTATGGGTTCCACACACACTGACTCTCACTGGCGTGCGGGTTCCACACTCACTGACTCTCACTGGGGTAAGGGTTCCACACACACTGACTCTCACTGGGGTACGGGTCCCACACACACTGACTCTCACTGGGGTAAGGGTTCCACACACACTGACTCTCACTGGGGTACGGGTTCCACACACACTGACCCTCACTGGGATATGGGTTCCATACACACTGACGCTCACTGGGGTACGGGTCCAACACACACTGACCCTCACTGGGGTAAGGGTTCCACACACACTGACTCTCACTGGAGTACGGGTTCCATACACACTGACCCTCATTGGGGTACGGGTTCCACACACACTGACTCTCACTGGGGTAAGGGTTCCACACACACTGACCCTCACTGGGGTACGGGTCCCACACACACTGACTCTCACTGGGGTATGGGTCCCACACACACTGACTCTCACTGGGGTAAGGGTTCCACACACACTGACTCTCACTGGGGTACGGGTCCCACACACACTGAAGCTCACTGGGGTACGGGTCCCACACACACTGACCCTCACTGGGGTACGGGTTCCACACACACTGACTCTCACTGGGATATGGGTTCCACACACACTGACTCTCACTGGCGTGCGGGTTCCACACTCACTGACTCTCACTGGGGTAAGGGTTCCACACACACTGACTCTCACTGGGGTACGGGTCCCACACACACTGACTCTCACTGGGGTACGGGTTCCACACACACTGACCCTCACAGGGATATGGGTTCCATACACACTGACGCTCACTGGGGTACGGGTCCCACACACACTGACCCTCACTGGGATATGGGTTCCATACACACTGACCCTCACTGGGATATGGGTTCCATATACACTGACCCTCACTGGGATTTGGGTTCCACACACACTGACTCTCACTGGAGTACGGGTTCCATACACACTGACCCTCATTGGGGTACGGGTTCCACACACACTGACCCTCACTGGGATATGGGTCCCACACACACTGACTCTCACTGGGGTACGGGTTCCACACACACTGACTCTCACTGGGGTACGGGTCCCACACACACTGACTCTCACTGGGGTACGGGTCCCACACACACTGACTCTCACTGGGGTATGGGTCCCACACACACTGACTCTCACTGGGGTATGGGTCCCACACACACTAACTCCCACTGGGGTAAGGGTTCCACACACACTGACTCTCACTGGGGTACGGGCTCCACACACACTGACTCTCACTGGGGTACGGGTCCCACACACACTGAAGCTCACTGGGGTAGGGGTCCCACACACACTGACTCTCACTGGGGTATGGGACCCACACACACTGACTCTCACTGGGGTATGGGTCCCACACACACTGACTCTCACTGGGGTAAGGGTTCCACACACACTGACTCTCACTGGGGTACGGGCTCCACACACACTGACTCTCACTGGGGTACGGGTCCCACACACACTGAAGCTCACTGGGGTACGGGTCCCACACACACTGACTCTCACTGGGGTACGGGTCCCATACACACTGAAGCTCACTGGGGTACGGGTCCCACACACACTGACTCTCACTGGGGTATGGGTCCCACACACACTGACTCTCACTGGGGTATGGGTCCCACACACACTGACTCTCACTGGGGTAAGGGTTCCACACACACTGACTCTCACTGGGGTACGGGCTCCACACACACTGACTCTCACTGGGGTACGGGTCCCACACACACTGAAGCTCACTGGGATATGGGTCCCACGCACACTGACTCTCACTGGGGTACGGGTTCCACACACACTGACTCTCACTGGGGTACGAGACCCACACACACTGACTCTCACTGGGGTAAGGGTTCCACACACACTGACTCTCACTGGGGTACGGGTCCCACACACACTGAAGCTCACTGGGGTACGGGTCCCACACACACTGACCCTCACTGGGGTACGGGTTCCACCCACACTGACTCTCACTGGGGTATGGGTTCCACACACACTGACTCTCACTGGCGTGCGGGTTCCACACTCACTGACTCTCACTGGGGTAAGGGTTCCACACACACTGACTCTCACTGGGGTACGGGTCCCACACACACTGACTCTCACTGGGGTAAGGGTTCCACACACACTGACTCTCACTGGGGTACGGGTTCCACACACACTGACCCTCACTGGGATATGGGTTCCATACACACTGACGCTCACTGGGGTACGGGTCCAACACACACTGACCCTCACTGGGGTAAGGGTTCCACACACACTGACTCTCACTGGAGTACGGGTTCCATACACACTGACCCTCATTGGGGTACGGGTTCCACACACACTGACTCTCACTGGGGTAAGGGTTCCACACACACTGACCCTCACTGGGGTACGGGTCCCACACACACTGACTCTCACTGGGGTATGGGTCCCACACACACTGACTCTCACTGGGGTACGGGTCCCACACACACTGACCCTCACTGGGGTACGGGTCCCACACACACTGACCCTCACTGGGGTACGGGTCCCACACACACTGACTCTCACTGGGGTAAGTGTTCCACACACACTGACTCTCACTGGGGTACGGGCTCCACACACACTGACTCTCACTGGGGTACGGGTCCCACACACACTGAAGCTCACTGGGGTACGGGTCCCACACACACTGACCCTCACTGGGGTACGGGTTCCACACACACTGACTCTCACTGGGGTATGGGTTCCACACACACTGACTCTCACTGGCGTGCGGGTTCCACACTCACTGACTCTCACTGGGGTAAGGGTTCCACACACACTGACTCTCACTGGGGTACGAGTCCCACACACACTGACTCTCACTGGGGTAAGGGTTCCACACACACTGACTCTCACTGGGGTACGGGTCCCACACACACTGAAGCTCACTGGGGTACGGGTCCCACACACACTGACCCTCACTGGGGTACGGGTTCCACACACACTGACTCTCACTGGGGTATGGGTTCCACACACACTGACTCTCACTGGCGTGCGGGTTCCACACTCACTGACTCTCACTGGGGTAAGGGTTCCACACACACTGACTCTCACTGGTGTAAGGGTTCCACACACACTGACCCTCACAGGGATATGGGTTCCATACACACTGACGCTCACTGGGGTACGGGTCCCACACACACTGACCCTCACTGGGATATGGGTTCCAGACACACTGACCCTCACTGGGATATGGGTTCCATACACACTGACCCTCACTGGGATTTGGGTTCCACACACACTGACTCTCACTGGAGTACGGGTTCCATACACACTGACCCTCATTGGGGTACGGGTTCCACACACACTGACCCTCACTGGGATATGGGTCCCACACACACTGACTCTCACTGGGGTACGGGTTCCACACACACTGACTCTCACTGGGGTACGGGTCCCACACACACTGACTCTCACTGGGGTACGGGTCCCACACACACTGACTCTCACTGGGGTATGGGTCCCACACACACTGACTCTCACTGGGGTATGGGTCCCACACACACTAACTCCCACTGGGGTAAGGGTTCCACACACACTGACTCTCACTGGGGTACGGGCTCCACACACACTGACTCTCACTGGGGTACGGGTCCCACACACACTGAAGCTCACTGGGGTACGGGTCCCACACACACTGACCCTCACTGGGGTACGGGTTCCACCCACACTGACTCTCACTGGGGTATGGGTTCCACACACACTGACTCTCACTGGCGTGCGGGTTCCACACTCACTGACTCTCACTGGGGTAAGGGTTCCACACACACTGACTCTCACTGGGGTACGGGTCCCACACACACTGACTCTCACTGGGGTAAGGGTTCCACACACACTGACTCTCACTGGGGTACGGGTTCCACACACACTGACCCTCACTGGGATATGGGTTCCATACACACTGACGCTCACTGGGGTACGGGTCCAACACACACTGACCCTCACTGGGGTAAGGGTTCCACACACACTGACTCTCACTGGAGTACGGGTTCCATACACACTGACCCTCATTGGGGTACGGGTTCCACACACACTGACTCTCACTGGGGTAAGGGTTCCACACACACTGACCCTCACTGGGGTACGGGTCCCACACACACTGACTCTCACTGGGGTATGGGTCCCACACACACTGACTCTCACTGGGGTACGGGTCCCACACACACTGACCCTCACTGGGGTACGGGTCCCACACACACTGACTCTCACTGGGGTATGGGTCCCACACACACTGACCCTCACTGGGGTACGGGTCCCACACACACTGACTCTCACTGGGGTAAGTGTTCCACACACACTGACTCTCACTGGGGTACGGGCTCCACACACACTGACTCTCACTGGGGTACGGGTCCCACACACACTGAAGCTCACTGGGGTACGGGTCCCACACACACTGACCCTCACTGGGGTACGGGTTCCACACACACTGACTCTCACTGGGGTATGGGTTCCACACACACTGACTCTCACTGGCGTGCGGGTTCCACACTCACTGACTCTCACTGGGGTAAGGGTTCCACACACACTGACTCTCACTGGGGTACGAGTCCCACACACACTGACTCTCACTGGGGTAAGGGTTCCACACACACTGACTCTCACTGGGGTACGGGTCCCACACACACTGAAGCTCACTGGGGTACGGGTCCCACACACACTGACCCTCACTGGGGTACGGGTTCCACACACACTGACTCTCACTGGGGTATGGGTTCCACACACACTGACTCTCACTGGCGTGCGGGTTCCACACTCACTGACTCTCACTGGGGTAAGGGTTCCACACACACTGACTCTCACTGGTGTAAGGGTTCCACACACACTGACCCTCACAGGGATATGGGTTCCATACACACTGACGCTCACTGGGGTACGGGTCCCACACACACTGACCCTCACTGGGATATGGGTTCCAGACACACTGACCCTCACTGGGATATGGGTTCCATACACACTGACCCTCACTGGGATTTGGGTTCCACACACACTGACTCTCACTGGAGTACGGGTTCCATACACACTGACCCTCATTGGGGTACGGGTTCCACACACACTGACCCTCACTGGGATATGGGTCCCACACACACTGACTCTCACTGGGGTACGGGTTCCACACACACTGACTCTCACTGGGGTACGGGTCCCACACACACTGACTCTCACTGGGGTACGGGTCCCACACACACTGACTCTCACTGGGGTATGGGTCCCACACACACTGACTCTCACTGGGGTATGGGTCCCACACACACTAACTCCCACTGGGGTAAGGGTTCCACACACACTGACTCTCACTGGGGTACGGGCTCCACACACACTGACTCTCACTGGGGTACGGGTCCCACACACACTGAAGCTCACTGGGGTACGGGTCCCACACACACTGACTCTCACTGGGGTATGGGTCCCACACACACTGACTCTCACTGGGGTATGGGTCCCACACACACTGACTCTCACTGGGGTAAGGGTTCCACACACACTGACTGTCACTGGGGTACGGGTCCCACACACACTGAAGCTCACTGGGATATGGGTCCCACGCACACTGACTCTCACTGGGGTACGCGTTCCACACACACTGACTCTCACTGGGGTACGAGTCCCACACACACTGACTCTCACTGGGGTAAGGGTTCCACACACACTGACTCACACTGGGGTACGGGTCCCACATACACTGACTCTCACTGGGGTACGGGACCCACACACACTGACTCTCACTGGGGTATGGGTCCCACACACACTGACTCTCACTGGGGTATGGGTCCCACACACACTGACTCTCACTGGGGTACGGGTCCCACACACACTGACTCTCACTGGGGTATGGGTCCCACACACACTGACCCTCACTGGGGTACGGGTCCCACACACACTGACTCTCACTGGGGTAAGGGTTCCACACACACTGACTCTCACTGGGGTACGGGCTCCACACACACTGACTCTCACTGGGGTACGGGTCCCACACACACTGAGTCTCACTGGGGTACGGGTTCCACACACACTGACTCTCACTGGGGTAAGGGTTCCACACACACTGACCCTCACTGGGGTACGGGTCCCACACACACTGACTCACACTGGGGTATGGGTCCCACACACACTGACTCTCACTGGGGTACGGGTCCCACACACACTGACTCTCACTGGGGTACGGGTCCCACACACACTGACTCTCACTGGGGTATGGGTCCCACACACACTGACTCTCACTGGGGTAAGGGTTCCACACACACTGACTCTCACTGGGGTACGGGCTCCACACACACTGACTCTAACTGGGGTACGCGTCCCACACACACTGAAGCTCACTGGGGTACGGGTCCCAAACACACTGACCCTCACTGGGGTACGGGTTCCACACACACTGACTCTCACTGGGGTATGCGTTCCACACACACTGACTCTCAGTGGCGTGCGGGTTCCACACTCACTGACTCTCACTGGGGTAAGGGTTCCACACACACTGACTCTCACTGGGGTACGGGTCCCACACACACTGAATCTCACTGGGGTAAGGGTTCCACACACACTGACTCTCACTGGGGTACGGGCTCCACACACACTGACTCTCACTGGGGTACGGGTCCCACACACACTGACCCTCACTGGGATATGGGTTCCAGACACACTGACGCTCACTGGGGTACGGGTCCCACACACACTGACCCTCACTGGGATATGGGTTCCATACACACTGACCCTCACTGGGATGTGGGTTCCATACACACTGACCCTCACAGGGATTTGGGTTCCACACACACTGACTCTCACTGGAGTACGGGTTCCATACACACTGACCCTCATTGGGGTACGGGTTCCACACACACTGACCCTCACTGGGATATGGGTCCCACACACACTGACTCTCACTGGGGTACGGGTTCCACACACACTGACTCTCACTGGGGTACGGGTCCCACACACACTGACTCTCACTGGGGTACGGGTCCCACACACACTGACTCTCACTGGGGTATGGGTCCCACACACACTGACTCTCACTGGGGTATGGGTCCCACACACACTGACTCTCACTGGGGTAAGGGTTCCACACACACTGACTCCCACTGGGGTACGGGCTCCACACACACTGACTCTCACTGGGGTACGGGTCCCACACACACTGAAGCTCACTGGGGTACGGGTCCCACACACACTGACTCTCACTGGGGTATGGGTCCCACACACACTGACTCTCACTGGGGTATGGGTCCCACACACACTGACTCTCACTGGGATAAGGGTTCCACACACACTGACTCTCACTGGGGTACGGGCTCCACACACACTGACTCTCACTGGGGTACGGGTCCCACACACACTGAAGCTCACTGGGATATGGGTCCCACGCACACTGACTCTCACTGGGGTACGGGTTCCACACACACTGACTCTCACTGGGGTACGAGTCCCACACACACTGACTCTCACTGGGGTAAGGGTTCCACACACACTGACTCTCACTGGGGTACGGGTCCCACACACACTGAAGCTCACTGGGGTACGGGTTCCACACACACTGACCCTCACTGGGGTACGGGTTCCACACTCACTGACTCTCACTGGGATATGGGTTCCACACACACTGACTCTCACTGGCGTGCGGGTTCCACACTCACTGACTCTCACTGGGGTAAGGGTTCCACACACACTGACTCTCACTGGGGTACGGGTCCCACACACACTGACTCTCACTGGGGTAAGGGTTCCACACACACTGACCCTCACAGGGATATGGGTTCCATACACACTGACGCTCACTGGGGTACGGGTCCCACACACACTGACCCTCACTGGGATATGGGTTCCATACACACTGACCCTCACTGGGATATGGGTTCCATATACACTGACCCTCACTGGGATTTGGGTTCCACACACACTGACTCTCACTGGAGTACGGGTTCCATACACACTGACCCTCATTGGGGTACGGGTTCCACACACACTGACCCTCACTGGGATATGGGTCCCACACACACTGACTCTCACTGGGGTACGGGTGCCACACACACTGACTCTCACTGGGGTACGGGTCCCACACACACTGACTCTCACTGGGGTACGGGTCCCACACACACTGACTCTCACTGGGGCATGGGTCCCACACACACTGACTCTCACTGGGGTATGGGTCCCACACACACTAACTCCCACTGGGGTAAGGGTTCCACACACACTGACTCTCACTGGGGTACGGGTTCCACACACACTGACTCTCACTGGGGTACGGGTCCCACACACACTGAAGCTCACTGGGGTACGGGTCCCACACACACTGACTCTCACTGGGGTATGGGTCCCACACACACTGACTCTCACTGGGGTATGGGTCCCACACACACTGACTCTCACTGGGGTAAGGGTTCCACACACACTGACTCTCACTGGGGTACGGGCTCCACACACACTGACTCTCACTGGGGTACGGGTCCCACACACACTGAAGCTCACTGGGATATGGGTCCCACGCACACTGACTCTCACTGGGGTACGGGTTCCACACACACTGACTCTCACTGGGGTACGAGGCCCACACACACTGACTCTCACTGGGGTAAGGGTTCCACACACACTGACTCTCACTGGGGTACGGGTCCCACACACACTGACTCTCACTGGGGTATGGGTCCCCCACACACTGACTCTCACTGGGGTATGGGTCCCACACACACTGACTCTCACTGGGGTATGGGTCCCACACACACTGACTCTCACTGGGGTACGGGTCCCACACACACTGACTCTCACTGGGGTATGGGTCCCACACACACTGACCCTCACTGGGGTACGGGTCCCACACACACTGACTCTCACTGGGGTAAGGGTTCCACACACACTGACTCTCACTGGGATATGGGTTCCACACACACTGACCCTCACTGGCGTGCGGGTCCCACACACACTGAGTCTCACTGGGGTACGGTTTCCACACACACTGACTCTCACTGGGGTAAGGGTTCCACACACACTGACCCTCACTGGGGTACGGGTCTCACACACACTGACTCTCACTGGGGTATGGGTCCCACACACACTGACTCTCACTGGGGTACGGGTCCCACACACACTGACTCTCACTGGGGTACGGGTCCCACACACACTGACTCTCACTGGGGTAAGGGTTCCACACACACTGACTCTCACTGGGGTACGGGCTCCACACACACTGACTCTCACTGGGGTACGGGTCCCACACACACTGAAGCTCACTGGGGTACGGGTCCCAAACACACTGACCCTCACTGGGGTACGGGTTCCACACACACTGACTCTCACTGGGGTATGGGTTCCACACACACTGACTCTCAGTGGCGTGCGGGTTCCACACTCACTGACTCTCACTGGGGTAAGGGTTCCACACACACTGACTCTCACTGGGGTACGGGTCCCACACACACTGAATCTCACTGGGGTAAGGGTTCCACACACACTGACTCTCACTGGGGTACGGGCTCCACACACACTGACTCTCACTGGGGTACTGGTTCCACACACACTGACTCTCACTGGGTACTGGTTCCACACACACTGACTCTCACTGGGATATGGTCCCACACACACTGACTCTCACTGGGGTACGGGTTCCACACACACTGACTCTCACTGGGGTACGAGTCCCACACACACTGACTCTCACTGGGGTACAGGTTCCACACACAGTCACTCTCACTGGGGTACGGGGTCCGCACACACTGACTCTCACTGGAATACTGGTTCCACACACACTGAATCTCACTGGGGTACAGGTTCCACACACACTGTCTCTCATTGGGTTACAGGTTCCACACACACTGACTCTCACAAAGGTGTGCGGGTTAGGTTGATTGGCCAGGTTAAAAATTTCCCCTTAGAGTCCTGCGATGCGTAGGTTAGGGGGATTAGCGGGTAAATATGTGGGGGTAGGGCCCGGGTGGGATTGTGGTCGGTGCAGACTCGATGGGCCGAATGGCCTCCTTCTGCACTGTAGGGTTTCTATGATTTCTATGATTACTGACCCTCACTGGGATACAGGTTCCACACACACTGACTCTCACTGGGATATGGGTCCCACACACACTGACTCTCACTGGGGTACAGGTTCCACACACACTGACTCTCACTGGGGTATGGATTCCACACATACTCACTCTCTCTGGGGTACAGGTTCCACACACACTGTCTCTCACTGGGTTACAGGTTCCACACACACTGACTCTCACTGGGGTACGGGTTCCACACACACTGACTCTCACTGGTGTATGGGTTCCACACACACTGACTCTCACTGGGATATGGGTTCCACACACACTGACTCTCACTGGGGTACGGGTTCCACACACACTGACTCTCACTGGGGTACGGGTTCCACACACACTGACTCTCACTGGGGTATGGGTCCCACACACACTGACTCTCACTGGGATATGGGTTCCACACACATTGACTCTCACTGGGGTACGGGTTCCACACACACTGACCCTCACTGGGATATGTGTTCCACACACACTGATTCTCACTGGGGTATGGGTTCCACACACACTGACCCTCACTGGGGTATGGGTTCCATACACACTGACCCTCACTGGGATATGGGTCCCACACACACTGACCCTCACTGGGATATGGGTTCCATACACACTGACCCTCACTGGGATTTGGGTTCCACACACACTGACTCTCACTGGAGTACGGGTTCCATACACACTGACTCTTACTCGGGTACGGGTTCCACACACACTGACCCTCACTGGGGTACGGGTTCCACACACACTGACTCTCACTGGGGTACGGGTTCCACACACACTGACTCTCACTGGGGTACGGGTTCCACACACACTGACTCTCACTGGGATATGGGTTCCACACACACTGACCCTCACTGGCGTGCGGGTTCCACACACACTGACTCTCACTGGGGTACGGGTTCCACACACACTGACTCTCACTGGGGTACGGGTTCCACACGCACACTGACTCTCACTGGGGTATGGGTCCCACACACACTGACCCTCACTGGGGTACGGGTCCCACACACACTGACTCTCACTGGGGTAAGGGTTCCACACACACTGACTCTCACTGGGGTACGGGCTCCACACACACTGACTCTCACTGGGGTACGGGTCCCACACACACTGAAGCTCACTGGGGTACGGGTCCCACACACACTGACCCTCACTGGGGTACGGGTCCCACACACACTGACTCTCACTGGGGTATGGGTCCCACACACACTGACTCTCACTGGGGTACGGGTCCCACACACACTGACTCTCACTGGGGTACGGGTCCCACACACACTGACTCTCACTGGGGTATGGGTCCCACACACTCTGACCCTCACTGGGGTACGGGTCCCACACACACTGACTCTCACTGGGGTAAGGGTTCCACACACACTGACTCTCACTGGGGTACGGGCTCCACACACACTGACTCTCACTGGGGTACGGGTCCCACACACACTGAAGCTCACTGGGGTACGGCTCCCACACACACTGACCCTCACTGGGGTACGGGTTCCACACACACTGACTCTCACTGGGGTATGGGTTCCACACACACTGACTCTCACTGGCGTGCGGGTTCCACACTCACTGACTCTCACTGGGGTAAGGGTTCCACACACACTGACTCTCACTGGGGTACGGGTCCCACACACACTGACTCTCACTGGGGTAAGGGTTCCACACACACTGACTCTCACTGGGGTACGGGTTCCACACACACTGACCCTCACTGGGATATGGGTTCCATACACACTGACGCTCACTGGGGTACGGGTCCCACACACACTGACCCTCACTGGGATATGGGTTCCATACACACTGACCCTCACTGGGATATGGGTTCCATACACACTGACCCTCACTGGAATTTGGGTTCCACACACACTGACTCTCACTGGAGTACGGGTTCCATACACACTGACCCTCATTGGGGTACGGGTTCCACACACACTGACCCTCACTGGGATACGGGTCCCACACACACTGACTCTCACTGGGGTACGGGTTCCACACACACTGACTCTCACTGGGGTACGTGTCCCACACACACTGACTCTCACTGGGGTACGGGTCCCACACACACTGACTCTCACTGGGGTATGGGTCCCACACACACTGACTCTCACTGGGGTATGGGTCCCACACACACTGACTCTCACTGGGGTAAGGGTTCCACACACACTGACTCTCACTGGGGTACGGGCTCCACACACACTGACTCTCACTGGGGTACGGGTCCCACACACACTGAAGCTCACTGGGGTACGGGTCCCACACACACTGAAGCTCACTGGGGTATGGGTCCCACACACACTGACTCTCACTGGGGTATGGGTCCCACACACACTGACTCTCACTGGGGTAAGGGTTCCACACACACTGACTCTCACTGGGGTACGGGCTCCACACACACTGACTCTCACTGGGGTACGGGTCCAACACACACTGAAGCTCACTGGGATATGGGTCCCACGCACACTGACTCTCACTGGGGTACGGGTTCCACACACACTGACTCTCACTGGGGTACGAGTCCCACACACACTGACTCTCACTGGGGTAAGGGTTCCACGCACACTGACTCTCACTGGGGTACGGGTTCCACACACACTGAAGCTCACTGGGGTACGGGTCCCACACACACTGACCCTCACTGGGGTACGGGTTCCACACACACTGACTCTCACTGGGGTATGGGTTCCACACACACTGACTCTCACTGGCGTGCGGGTTCCACACACACTGACCCTCACTCGGATATGGGTTCCATACACACTGACGCTCACTGGAGTACGGGTCCCACACACACTGACCCTCACTGGGATATGGGTTCCATACACACTGACCCTCACTGGGATATGGGTTCCATACACACTGACCCTCACTGGGATTTGGGTTCCACACACACTGACTCTCACTGGAGTACGGGTTCCATACACACTGACCCTCATTGGGGTACGGGTTCCACACACACTGACCCTCACTGGGATATGGGTCCCACACACACTGACTCTCACTGGGGTACGGGTTCCACACACACTGACTCTCACTGGGGTACGGGTCCCACACACACTGACTCTCACTGGGGTACGAGTCCCACACACACTGACTCTCACTGGGGTATGGGTCCCACACACACTGACTCTCACTGGGGTATGGGTCCCACACACACTAACTCCCAGTGGGGTAAGGGTTCCACACACACTGACTCTCACTGGGGTACGGGTCCCACACACACTGAAGCTCACTGGGGTACGGGTCCCACACACACTGAAGCTCACTGGGGTACGGGTCCCACACACACTGACTCTCACTGGGGTATGGGTCCCACACACACTGACTCTCACTGGGGTAAGGGTTCCACACACACTGACTCTCACTGGGGTATGGGTCCCACACACACTAACTCCCACTGGGGTAAGGGTTCCACACACACTGACTCTCACTGGGGTACGGGCTCCACACACACTGACTCTCACTGGGGTACGGGTCCCACACACACTGAAGCTCACTGGGGTACGGGTCCCACACACACTGACTCTCACTGGGGTATGGGTCCCACACACACTGACTCTCACTGGGGTAAGGGTTCCACACACACTGACTCTCACTGGGGTACGGGCTCCACACACACTGACTCTCACTGGGGTACGGGTCCCACACACACTGAAGCTCACTGGGGTACGGGTCCCACACACACTGACCCTCACTGGGGTACGGGTTCCACACACACTGACTCTCACTGGGGTATGGGTTCCACACACACTGACTCTCACTGGCGTGCGCGTTCCACACTCACTGACTCTCACTGGGGTAAGGGTTCCACACACACTGACTCTCACTGGGGTACGGGTCCCACACACACTGACTCTCACTGGGGTAAGGGTTCCACGCACACTGACTCTCACTGGGGTACGGGCTCCACACACACTGACTCTCACTGGGGTACGGGTCCCACACACACTGAAGCTCACTGGGGTACGTCTCCCACACACACTGACCCTCACTGGGGTACGGGTTCCACACACACTGACTCTCACTGGGGTATGGGTTCCACACACACTGACTCTCACTGGCGTGCGGGTTCCACACACACTGACTCTCACTGGGGTACGGGTTCCACACACACTGACTCTCACTGGGGTACGGGTTCCACACACACTGACTCTCACTGGGATATGGGTTCCACACACACTGACCCTCACTGGAGTACGGGTTCCACACACACTGACTCTCACTGGGGTACGGGTTCCACACACACTGACTCTCACTGGGATATGGGTTCCACACACACTGACCCTCACTGGAGTACGGGTTCCACACACACTGACCCTCACTGGGATATGGGTTCCACACACACTGTCTCTCACTGGGGTATGGGTCCCACACACACTCACTCTCTCTGGGGTACAGGTTCCACACACACTGTCTCTCACTGGGGTACTGGTTCCACACACACTGACTCTCACTGGGGTAAGGGTTCCACACACACTGACTCTCACTGGGGTACGGGTCCCACACACACTGAATCTCACTGGGGTAAGGGTTCCACACACACTGACTCTCACTGGGGTACGGGCTCCACACACACTGACTCTCACTGGGGTACGGGTCCCACACACACTGAAGCTCACTGGGGTACGGGTCCCACACACACTGACCCTCACTGGGGTACGGGTTCCACACACACTGACTCTCACTGGGGTATGGGTTCCACACACACTGACTCTCACTGGCGTGCGGGTTCCACACACAGTGACTCTCACTGGGGTACGGGTTCCACACACACTGACTCTCACTGGGATATGGGTTCCACACACACTGACCCTCACTGGAGTACGGGTTCCACACACACTGACTCTCACTGGGGTACGGGTCCACACACACTGACTCTCACTGGGGTACTGGTTCCACACACACTGACTCTCACTGGGTACTGGTTCCACACACACTGACTCTCACTGGGATATGGTCCCACACACACTGACTCTCACTGGGGTACGGGTTCCACACACACTGACTCTCACTGGGGTACGAGTCCCACACACACTGACTCTCACTGGGGTACAGGTTCCACACACAGTCACTCTCACTGGGGTACGGGGTCCGCACACACTGACTCTCACTGGAATACTGGTTCCACACACACTGAATCTCACTGGGGTACAGGTTCCACACACACTGTCTCTCATTGGGTTACAGGTTCCACACACACTGACTCTCACAAAGGTGTGCGGGTTAGGTTGATTGGCCAGGTTAAAAATTTCCCCTTAGAGTCCTGCGATGCGTAGGTTAGGGGGATTAGCGGGTAAATATGTGGGGGTAGGGCCCGGGTGGGATTGTGGTCGGTGCAGACTCGATGGGCCGAATGGCCTCCTTCTGCACTGTAGGGTTTCTATGATTTCTATGATTACTGACCCTCACTGGGATACAGGTTCCACACACACTGACTCTCACTGGGATATGGGTCCCACACACACTGACTCTCACTGGGGTACAGGTTCCACACACACTGTCTCTCACTGGGTTACAGGTTCCACACACACTGACTCTCACTGGGGTACGGGTTCCACACACACTGACTCTCACTGGTGTATGGGTTCCACACACACTGACTCTCACTGGGATATGGGTTCCACACACACTGACTCTCACTGGGGTACGGGTTCCACACACACTGACTCTCACTGGGGTACGGGTTCCACACACACTGACTCTCACTGGGGTATGGGTCCCACACACACTGACTCTCACTGGGATATGGGTTCCACACACATTGACTCTCACTGGGGTACGGGTTCCACACACACTGACCCTCACTGGGATATGTGTTCCACACACACTGATTCTCACTGGGGTATGGGTTCCACACACACTGACCCTCACTGGGGTATGGGTCCCACACACACTGACCCTCACTGGGATATGGGTTCCATACACACTGACCCTCACTGGGATTTGGGTTCCA
Source organism: Mustelus asterias (assembly GCF_964213995.1). Classification (NCBI taxonomy): domain Eukaryota; kingdom Metazoa; phylum Chordata; class Chondrichthyes; order Carcharhiniformes; family Triakidae; genus Mustelus; species Mustelus asterias. The sequence continues at coordinate 46,851,880 of NC_135824.1, read as the reverse complement.
CACACACTGACTCTCACTGGAGTACGGGTTCCATACACACTGACTCTTACTCGGGTACGGGTTCCACACACACTGACCCTCACTGGGGTACGGGTTCCACACACACTGACTCTCACTGGGGTACGGGTTCCACACACACTGACTCTCACTGGGGTACGGGTTCCACACACACTGACTCTCACTGGGATATGGGTTCCACACACACTGACCCTCACTGGCGTGCGGGTTCCACACACACTGACTCTCACTGGGGTACGGGTTCCACACGCACACTGACTCTCACTGGGGTATGGGTCCCACACACACTGACCCTCACTGGGGTACGGGTCCCACACACACTGACCCTCACTGGGGTAAGGGTTCCACAAACACTGACTCTCACTGGGGTACGGGCTCCACACACACTGACTCTCACTGGGGTACGGGTCCCACACACACTGAAGCTCACTGGGGTACGGGTCTCACACACACTGACCCTCACTGGGGTACGGGTCCCACACACACTGACTCTCACTGGGGTATGGGTCCCACACACACTGACTCTCACTGGGGTACGGGTCCCACACACACTGACTCTCACTGGGGTACGGGTCCCACACACACTGACTCTCACTGGGGTATGGGTCCCACACACTCTGACCCTCACTGGGGTACGGGTCCCACACACACTGACTCTCACTGGGGTAAGGGTTCCACACACACTGACTCTCACTGGGGTACGGGCTCCACACACACTGACTCTCACTGGGGTACGGGTCCCACACACACTGAAGCTCACTGGGGTACGGCTCCCACACACACTGACCCTCACTGGGGTACGGGTTCCACACACACTGACTCTCACTGGGGTATGGGTTCCACACACACTGACTCTCACTGGCGTGCGGGTTCCACACTCACTGACTCTCACTGGGGTAAGGGTTCCACACACACTGACTCTCACTGGGGTACGGGTCCCACACACACTGACTCTCACTGGGGTAAGGGTTCCACACACACTGACTCTCACTGGGGTACGGGTTCCACACACACTGACCCTCACTGGGATATGGGTTCCATACACACTGACGCTCACTGGGGTACGGGTCCCACACACACTGACCCTCACTGGGATATGGGTTCCATACACACTGACCCTCACTGGGATATGGGTTCCATACACACTGACCCTCACTGGAATTTGGGTTCCACACACACTGACTCTCACTGGAGTACGGGTTCCATACACACTGACCCTCATTGGGGTACGGGTTCCACACACACTGACCCTCACTGGGATACGGGTCCCACACACACTGACTCTCACTGGGGTACGGGTTCCACACACACTGACTCTCACTGGGGTACGTGTCCCACACACACTGACTCTCACTGGGGTACGGGTCCCACACACACTGACTCTCACTGGGGTATGGGTCCCACACACACTGACTCTCACTGGGGTATGGGTCCCACACACACTGACTCTCACTGGGGTAAGGGTTCCACACACACTGACTCTCACTGGGGTACGGGCTCCACACACACTGACTCTCACTGGGGTACGGGTCCCACACACACTGAAGCTCACTGGGGTACGGGTCCCACACACACTGACTCTCACTGGGGTATGGGTCCCACACACACTGACTCTCACTGGGGTATGGGTCCCACACACACTGACTCTCACTGGGGTAAGGGTTCCACACACACTGACTCTCACTGGGGTACGGGCTCCACACACACTGACTCTCACTGGGGTACGGGTCCAACACACACTGAAGCTCACTGGGATATGGGTCCCACGCACACTGACTCTCACTGGGGTACGGGTTCCACACACACTGACTCTCACTGGGGTACGAGTCCCACACACACTGACTCTCACTGGGGTAAGGGTTCCACGCACACTGACTCTCACTGGGGTACGGGTTCCACACACACTGAAGCTCACTGGGGTACGGGTCCCACACACACTGACCCTCACTGGGGTACGGGTTCCACACACACTGACTCTCACTGGGGTATGGGTTCCACACACACTGACTCTCACTGGCGTGCGGGTTCCACACACACTGACCCTCACTCGGATATGGGTTCCATACACACTGACGCTCACTGGAGTACGGGTCCCACACACACTGACCCTCACTGGGATATGGGTTCCATACACACTGACCCTCACTGGGATATGGGTTCCATACACACTGACCCTCACTGGGATTTGGGTTCCACACACACTGACTCTCACTGGAGTACGGGTTCCATACACACTGACCCTCATTGGGGTACGGGTTCCACACACACTGACCCTCACTGGGATATGGGTCCCACACACACTGACTCTCACTGGGGTACGGGTTCCACACACACTGACTCTCACTGGGGTACGGGTCCCACACACACTGACTCTCACTGGGGTACGAGTCCCACACACACTGACTCTCACTGGGGTATGGGTCCCACACACACTGACTCTCACTGGGGTATGGGTCCCACACACACTAACTCCCAGTGGGGTAAGGGTTCCACACACACTGACTCTCACTGGGGTACGGGTCCCACACACACTGAAGCTCACTGGGGTACGGGTCCCACACACACTGAAGCTCACTGGGGTACGGGTCCCACACACACTGACTCTCACTGGGGTATGGGTCCCACACACACTGACTCTCACTGGGGTAAGGGTTCCACACACACTGACTCTCACTGGGGTATGGGTCCCACACACACTAACTCCCACTGGGGTAAGGGTTCCACACACACTGACTCTCACTGGGGTACGGGCTCCACACACACTGACTCTCACTGGGGTACGGGTCCCACACACACTGAAGCTCACTGGGGTACGGGTCCCACACACACTGACTCTCACTGGGGTATGGGTCCCACACACACTGACTCTCACTGGGGTAAGGGTTCCACACACACTGACTCTCACTGGGGTACGGGCTCCACACACACTGACTCTCACTGGGGTACGGGTCCCACACACACTGAAGCTCACTGGGGTACGGGTCCCACACACACTGACCCTCACTGGGGTACGGGTTCCACACACACTGACTCTCACTGGGGTATGGGTTCCACACACACTGACTCTCACTGGCGTGCGCGTTCCACACTCACTGACTCTCACTGGGGTAAGGGTTCCACACACACTGACTCTCACTGGGGTACGGGTCCCACACACACTGACTCTCACTGGGGTAAGGGTTCCACGCACACTGACTCTCACTGGGGTACGGGCTCCACACACACTGACTCTCACTGGGGTACGGGTCCCACACACACTGAAGCTCACTGGGGTACGTCTCCCACACACACTGACCCTCACTGGGGTACGGGTTCCACACACACTGACTCTCACTGGGGTATGGGTTCCACACACACTGACTCTCACTGGCGTGCGGGTTCCACACACACTGACTCTCACTGGGGTACGGGTTCCACACACACTGACTCTCACTGGGGTACGGGTTCCACACACACTGACTCTCACTGGGATATGGGTTCCACACACACTGACCCTCACTGGAGTACGGGTTCCACACACACTGACTCTCACTGGGGTACGGGTTCCACACACACTGACTCTCACTGGGATATGGGTTCCACACACACTGACCCTCACTGGAGTACGGGTTCCACACACACTGACCCTCACTGGGATATGGGTTCCACACACACTGTCTCTCACTGGGGTATGGGTCCCACACACACTCACTCTCTCTGGGGTACAGGTTCCACACACACTGTCTCTCACTGGGGTACTGGTTCCACACACACTGACTCTCACTGGGATATGGGTTCCACACACATTGACTATCACTCGGGTACAGGTTCCACACACATTGACTCTCACTCGGGTACAGGTTCCACATACAGTGAGTCTCACTTGGATATGGGTTCCACACACACTGTCTCTCACTGGGTTACAGGTTCCACACACGCTGACTCTCACTGGGGTTCGGTTTCCATACACACTGACTCTCACTGGGTTACAGATTCCACACACACTGGCTCTCACTGGGGTACTGGTTCCACACACACTGACTCACACTGGGTACTGGTTCCACACACACTGACTCTCACTGGGATATGGGTCCCACACACACTGACTCTCACTGGGGTACGGGTTCCACACACACTGACTCTCACTGGGGTACGAGTCCCACACACACTGACTCTCACTGGGATACGGGCTCCACACACACTGACTCTCACTGGGGTACGGGTCCCACACACAGTGAAGCTCACTGGGATATGGGTCCCACGCACACTGACTCTCACTGGGGTACGGGTTCCACACACACTGACTCTCACTGGGGTACGAGTCCCACACACACTGACTCTCACTGGGGTAAGGGTTCCACACACACTGACTCTCACTGGGGTACGGGTCCCACACACACTGAGTCTCACTGGGGTACGGGTCCCACACACACTGACTCTCACTGGGGTAGGGGTCCCACACACACTGACTCTCACTGGGGTACGGGTCCCACACACACTGACTCTCACTGGGGTACGGGTCCCACACACACTGACTCTCACTGGGGTATGGGTCCCACACACACTGAACCTCACTGGGGTACGGGTCCCACACACACTGACTCTCACTGGGGTAAGGGTTCCACACACACTGACTCTCACTGGGGTACGGGCTCCACACACACTGACTCTCACTGGGGTACGGGTCCCACACACACTGAAGCTTACTGGGGTACGGGTCCCACACACACTGACCCTCACTGGGGTACGGGTTCCACACACACTGACTCTCACTGGGGTATGGGTTCCACACACACTGACTCTCACTGGCGTGCGGGTTCCACACTCACTGACTCTCACTGGGGTAAGGGTTCCACACACACTGACTCTCACTGGGGTACGGGTCTCACACACACTGACTCTCACTGGGGTAAGGGTTCCACACACACTGACTCTCACTGGGGTACGGGTTCCACACACACTGACCCTCACTGGGATATGGGTTCCATACACACTGACGCTCACTGGGGTACGGGTCCCACACACACTGACCCTCACTGGGATATGGGTTCCATACACACTGACCCTCACTGGGATATGGGTTCCATACACACTGACTCTCACTGGAGTACGGGTTCCATACACACTGACCCTCACTGGGGTACGGGTTCCACACACACTGACCCTTACTGGGATATGGGTCCCACACACACTGACTCACACTGGGGTACGGGTTCCACACACACTGACTCTCACTGGGGTACGGGTCCCACACACACTGACTCTCACTGGGGTACGGGTCCCACACACACTGACTCTCACTGGGGTATGGGTCCCACACACACTGACTCTCACTGGGGTATGGGTCCCACACACACTGACTCTCACTGGGGTAAGGGTTCCACACACACTGACTCTCACTGGGGTACGGGCTCCACACACACTGACTCTCCCTGGGGTACGGGTCCCACACACACTGAAGCTCACTGGGGTACGGGCCCCACACACACTGACTCTCACTGGGGTATGGGTCCCACACACACTGACTCTCACTGGGGTATGGGTCCCACACACACTGACTCTCACTGGGGTAAGGGTTCCACACACACTGACTCTCACTGGGGTACGGGCTCCACACACACTGACTCTCACTGGGGTATGGGTCGCACACACACTGACTCTCACTGGGGTATGGGTCCCACACACACTGACTCTCACTGGGGTATGGGTCCCACACACACTGACTCTCACTGGGGTAAGGGTTCCACACACACTGACTCTCACTGGGGTACGGGCTCCACACACACTGACTCTCACTGGGGTACGGGTCCCACACACACTGAAGCTCACTGGGGTACGGGTCCCACACACACTGACCCTCACTGGGGTACGGGTTCCACACACACTGACTCTCACTGGGGTATGGGTTCCACACACACTGACTCTCACTGGCGTGCGGGTTCCACACTCACTGACTCTCACTGGGGTAAGGGTTCCACACACACTGACTCTCACTGGGGTACGGGTCCCACACACACTGACCCTCACTGGGATATGGGTTCCATACACACTGACCCTCACTGGGATATGGGTTCCATACACACTGACCCTCACTGGAATTTGGGTTCCACACACACTGACTCTCACTGGAGTACGGGTTCCATACACACTGACCCTCATTGGGGTACGGGTTCCACACACACTGACCCTCACTGGGATACGGGTCCCACACACACTGACTCTCACTGGGGTACGGGTTCCACACACACTGACTCTCACTGGGGTACGTGTCCCACACACACTGACTCTCACTGGGGTACGGGTCCCACACACACTGACTCTCAGTGGGGTATGGGTCCCACACACACTGACTCTCACTGGGGTATGGGTCCCACACACACTGACTCTCACTGGGGTAAGGGTTCCACACACACTGACTCTCACTGGGGTACGGGCTCCACACACACTGACTCTCACTGGGGTACGGGTCCCACACACACTGAAGCTCACTGGGGTACGGGTCCCACACACACTGACTCTCACTGGGGTATGGGTCCCACACACACTGACTCTCACTGGGGTATGGGTCCCACACACACTGACTCTCACTGGGGTAAGGGTTCCACACACACTGACTCTCACTGGGGTACGGGCTCCACACACACTGACTCTCACTGGGGTACGGGTCCAACACACACTGAAGCTCACTGGGATATGGGTCCCACGCACACTGACTCTCACTGGGGTACGGGTTCCACACACACTGACTCTCACTGGGGTACGAGTCCCACACACACTGACTCTCACTGGGGTAAGGGTTCCACGCACACTGACTCTCACTGGGGTACGGGTTCCACACACACTGAAGCTCACTGGGGTACGGGTCCCACACACACTGACCCTCACTGGGGTACGGGTTCCACACACACTGACTCTCACTGGGGTATGGGTTCCACACACACTGACTCTCACTGGCGTGCGGGTTCCACACACACTGACCCTCACTCGGATATGGGTTCCATACACACTGACGCTCACTGGGGTACGGGTCCCACACACACTGACCCTCACTGGGATATGGGTTCCATACACTCTGACCCTCACTGGGATATGGGTTCCATACACACTGACCCTCACTGGGATTTGGGTTCCACACACACTGACTCTCACTGGAGTACGGGTTCCATACACACTGACCCTCATTGGGGTACGGGTTCCACACACACTGACCCTCACTGGGATATGGGTCCCACACACACTGACTCTCACTGGGGTACGGGTTCCACACACACTGACTCTCACTGGGGTACGGGTCCCACACACACTGACTCTCACTGGGGTACGAGTCCCACACACACTGACTCTCACTGGGGTATGGGTCCCACACACACTGACTCTCACTGGGGTATGGGTCCCACACACACTAACTCCCAGTGGGGTAAGGGTTCCACACACACTGACTCTCACTGGGGTACGGGCTCCACACACACTGACTCTCACTGGGGTACGGGTCCCACACACACTGAAGCTCACTGGGGTACGGGTCCCACACACACTGAAGCTCACTGGGGTACGGGTCCCACACACACTGACTCTCACTGGGGTATGGGTCCCACACACACTGACTCTCACTGGGGTAAGGGTTCCACACACACTGACTCTCACTGGGGTATGGGTCCCACACACACTAACTCCCACTGGGGTAAGGGTTCCACACACACTGACTCTCACTGGGGTACGGGCTCCACACACACTGACTCTCACTGGGGTACGGGTCCCACACACACTGAAGCTCACTGGGGTACGGGTCCCACACACACTGACTCTCACTGGGGTATGGGTCCCACACACACTGACTCTCACTGGGGTAAGGGTTCCACACACACTGACTCTCACTGGGGTACGGGCTCCGCACACACTGACTCTCACTGGGGTACGGGTCCCACACACACTGAAGCTCACTGGGGTACGGGTCCCACACACACTGACCCTCACTGGGGTACGGGTTCCACACACACTGACTCTCACTGGGGTATGGGTTCCACACACACTGACTCTCACTGGCGTGCGGGTTCCACACTCACTGACTCTCACTGGGGTAAGGGTTCCACACACACTGACTCTCACTGGGGTACGGGTCCCACACACACTGACTCTCACTGGGGTAAGGGTTCCACGCACACTGACTCTCACTGGGGTACGGGCTCCACACACACTGACTCTCACTGGGGTACGGGTCCCACACACACTGAAGCTCACTGGGGTACGTCTCCCACACACACTGACCCTCACTGGGGTACGGGTTCCACACACACTGACTCTCACTGGGGTATGGGTTCCACACACACTGACTCTCACTGGCGTGCGGGTTCCACACACACTGACTCTCACTGGGGTACGGGTTCCACACACACTGACTCTCACTGGGGTACGGGTTCCACACACACTGACTCTCACTGGGATATGGGTTCCACACACACTGACCCTCACTGGAGTACGGGTTCCACACACACTGACTCTCACTGGGGTACGGGTTCCACACACACTGACTCTCACTGGGATATGGGTTCCACACACACTGACCCTCACTGGAGTACGGGTTCCACACACACTGACCCTCACTGGGATATGGGTTCCACACACACTGTCTCTCACTGGGGTATGGGTCCCACACACACTCACTCTCTCTGGGGTACAGGTTCCACACACACTGTCTCTCACTGGGGTACTGGTTCCACACACACTGACTCTCACTGGGATATGGGTTCCACACACATTGACTATCACTCGGGTACAGGTTCCACACACATTGACTCTCACTCGGGTACAGGTTCCACATACAGTGAGTCTCACTTGGATATGGGTTCCACACACACTGACTCTCACTGGGTTACAGGTTCCACACACGCTGACTCTCACTGGGGTTCGGTTTCCATACACACTGACTCTCACTGGGTTACAGATTCCACACACACTGGCTCTCACTGGGGTACTGGTTCCACACACACTGACTCTCACTGGGTACTGGTTCCACACACACTGACTCTCACTGGGATATGGGTCCCACACACACTGACTCTCACTGGGGTACGGGTTCCACACACACTGACTCTCACTGGGGTACGAGTCCCACACACACTGACTCTCACTGGGATACGGGCTCCACACACACTGACTCTCACTGGGGTACGGGTCCCACACACAGTGAAGCTCACTGGGATATGGGTCCCACGCACACTGACTCTCACTGGGGTACGGGTTCCACACACACTGACTCTCACTGGGGTACGAGTCCCACACACACTGACTCTCACTGGGGTAAGGGTTCCACACACACTGACTCTCACTGGGGTACGGGTCCCACACACACTGAGTCTCACTGGGGTACGGGTCCCACACACACTGACTCTCACTGGGGTAGGGGTCCCACACACACTGACTCTCACTGGGGTACGGGTCCCACACACACTGACTCTCACTGGGGTACGGGTCCCACACACACTGACTCTCACTGGGGTATGGGTCCCACACACACTGAACCTCACTGGGGTACGGGTCCCACACACACTGACTCTCACTGGGGTAAGGGTTCCACACACACTGACTCTCACTGGGGTACGGGCTCCACACACACTGACTCTCACTGGGGTACGGGTCCCACACACACTGAAGCTCACTGGGGTACGGGTCCCACACACACTGACCCTCACTGGGGTACGGGTTCCACACACACTGACTCTCACTGGGGTATGGGTTCCACACACACTGACTCTCACTGGCGTGCGGGTTCCACACTCACTGACTCTCACTGGGGTAAGGGTTCCACACACACTGACTCTCACTGGGGTACGGGTCTCACACACACTGACTCTCACTGGGGTAAGGGTTCCACACACACTGACTCTCACTGGGGTACGGGTTCCACACACACTGACCCTCACTGGGATATGGGTTCCATACACACTGACGCTCACTGGGGTACGGGTCCCACACACACTGACCCTCACTGGGATATGGGTTCCATACACACTGACCCTCACTGGGATATGGGTTCCATACACACTGACTCTCACTGGAGTACGGGTTCCATACACACTGACCCTCACTGGGGTACGGGTTCCACACACACTGACCCTTACTGGGATATGGGTCCCACACACACTGACTCTCACTGGGGTACGGGTTCCACACACACTGACTCTCACTGGGGTACGGGTCCCACACACACTGACTCCCACTGGGGTACGGGTCCCACACACACTGACTCTCACTGGGGTATGGGTCCCACACACACTGACTCTCACTGGGGTATGGGTCCCACACACACTGACTCTCACTGGGGTAAGGGTTCCACACACACTGACTCTCACTGGGGTACGGGCTCCACACACACTGACTCTCCCTGGGGTACGGGTCCCACACACACTGAAGCTCACTGGGGTACGGGCCCCACACACACTGACTCTCACTGGGGTATGGGTCCCACACACACTGACTCTCACTGGGGTATGGGTCCCACACACACTGACTCTCACTGGGGTAAGGGTTCCACACACACTGACTCTCACTGGGGTACGGGCTCCACACACACTGACTCTCACTGGGGTATGGGTCGCACACACACTGACTCTCACTGGGGTATGGGTCCCACACACACTGACTCTCACTGGGGTATGGGTCCCACACACACTGACTCTCACTGGGGTATGGGTCCCACACACACTAACTCCCAGTGGGGTAAGGGTTCCACACACACTGACTCTCACTGGGGTACGGGCTCCACACACACTGACTCTCACTGGGGTACGGGTCCCACACACACTGAAGCTCACTGGGGTACGGGTCCCACACACACTGAAGCTCACTGGGGTACGGGTCCCACACACACTGACTCTCACTGGGGTATGGGTCCCACACACACTGACTCTCACTGGGGTAAGGGTTCCACACACACTGACTCTCACTGGGGTATGGGTCCCACACACACTAACTCCCACTGGGGTAAGGGTTCCACACACACTGACTCTCACTGGGGTACGGGCTCCACACACACTGACTCTCACTGGGGTACGGGTCCCACACACACTGAAGCTCACTGGGGTACGGGTCCCACACACACTGACTCTCACTGGGGTATGGGTCCCACACACACTGACTCTCACTGGGGTAAGGGTTCCACACACACTGACTCTCACTGGGGTACGGGCTCCGCACACACTGACTCTCACTGGGGTACGGGTCCCACACACACTGAAGCTCACTGGGGTACGGGTCCCACACACACTGACCCTCACTGGGGTACGGGTTCCACACACACTGACTCTCACTGGGGTATGGGTTCCACACACACTGACTCTCACTGGCGTGCGGGTTCCACACTCACTGACTCTCACTGGGGTAAGGGTTCCACACACACTGACTCTCACTGGGGTACGGGTCCCACACACACTGACTCTCACTGGGGTAAGGGTTCCACGCACACTGACTCTCACTGGGGTACGGGCTCCACACACACTGACTCTCACTGGGGTACGGGTCCCACACACACTGAAGCTCACTGGGGTACGTCTCCCACACACACTGACCCTCACTGGGGTACGGGTTCCACACACACTGACTCTCACTGGGGTATGGGTTCCACACACACTGACTCTCACTGGCGTGCGGGTTCCACACACACTGACTCTCACTGGGGTACGGGTTCCACACACACTGACTCTCACTGGGGTACGGGTTCCACACACACTGACTCTCACTGGGATATGGGTTCCACACACACTGACCCTCACTGGAGTACGGGTTCCACACACACTGACTCTCACTGGGGTACGGGTTCCACACACACTGACTCTCACTGGGATATGGGTTCCACACACACTGACCCTCACTGGAGTACGGGTTCCACACACACTGACCCTCACTGGGATATGGGTTCCACACACACTGTCTCTCACTGGGGTATGGGTCCCACACACACTCACTCTCTCTGGGGTACAGGTTCCACACACACTGTCTCTCACTGGGGTACTGGTTCCACACACACTGACTCTCACTGGGATATGGGTTCCACACACATTGACTATCACTCGGGTACAGGTTCCACACACATTGACTCTCACTCGGGTACAGGTTCCACATACAGTGAGTCTCACTTGGATATGGGTTCCACACACACTGACTCTCACTGGGTTACAGGTTCCACACACGCTGACTCTCACTGGGGTTCGGTTTCCATACACACTGACTCTCACTGGGTTACAGATTCCACACACACTGGCTCTCACTGGGGTACTGGTTCCACACACACTGACTCTCACTGGGTACTGGTTCCACACACACTGACTCTCACTGGGATATGGGTCCCACACACACTGACTCTCACTGGGGTACGGGTTCCACACACACTGACTCTCACTGGGGTACGAGTCCCACACACACTGACTCTCACTGGGATACGGGCTCCACACACACTGACTCTCACTGGGGTACGGGTCCCACACACAGTGAAGCTCACTGGGATATGGGTCCCACGCACACTGACTCTCACTGGGGTACGGGTTCCACACACACTGACTCTCACTGGGGTACGAGTCCCACACACACTGACTCTCACTGGGGTAAGGGTTCCACACACACTGACTCTCACTGGGGTACGGGTCCCACACACACTGAGTCTCACTGGGGTACGGGTCCCACACACACTGACTCTCACTGGGGTAGGGGTCCCACACACACTGACTCTCACTGGGGTACGGGTCCCACACACACTGACTCTCACTGGGGTACGGGTCCCACACACACTGACTCTCACTGGGGTATGGGTCCCACACACACTGAACCTCACTGGGGTACGGGTCCCACACACACTGACTCTCACTGGGGTAAGGGTTCCACACACACTGACTCTCACTGGGGTACGGGCTCCACACACACTGACTCTCACTGGGGTACGGGTCCCACACACACTGAAGCTCACTGGGGTACGGGTCCCACACACACTGACCCTCACTGGGGTACGGGTTCCACACACACTGACTCTCACTGGGGTATGGGTTCCACACACACTGACTCTCACTGGCGTGCGGGTTCCACACTCACTGACTCTCACTGGGGTAAGGGTTCCACACACACTGACTCTCACTGGGGTACGGGTCTCACACACACTGACTCTCACTGGGGTAAGGGTTCCACACACACTGACTCTCACTGGGGTACGGGTTCCACACACACTGACCCTCACTGGGATATGGGTTCCATACACACTGACGCTCACTGGGGTACGGGTCCCACACACACTGACCCTCACTGGGATATGGGTTCCATACACACTGACCCTCACTGGGATATGGGTTCCATACACACTGACTCTCACTGGAGTACGGGTTCCATACACACTGACCCTCACTGGGGTACGGGTTCCACACACACTGACCCTTACTGGGATATGGGTCCCACACACACTGACTCTCACTGGGGTACGGGTTCCACACACACTGACTCTCACTGGGGTACGGGTCCCACACACACTGACTCTCACTGGGGTACGGGTCCCACACACACTGACTCTCACTGGGGTATGGGTCCCACACACACTGACTCTCACTGGGGTATGGGTCCCACACACACTGACTCTCACTGGGGTAAGGGTTCCACACACACTGACTCTCACTGGGGTACGGGCTCCACACACACTGACTCTCCCTGGGGTACGGGTCCCACACACACTGAAGCTCACTGGGGTACGGGCCCCACACACACTGACTCTCACTGGGGTATGGGTCCCACACACACTGACTCTCACTGGGGTATGGGTCCCACACACACTGACTCTCACTGGGGTAAGGGTTCCACACACACTGACTCTCACTGGGGTACGGGCTCCACACACACTGACTCTCACTGGGGTATGGGTCGCACACACACTGACTCTCACTGGGGTATGGGTCCCACACACACTGACTCTCACTGGGGTATGGGTCCCACACACACTGACTCTCACTGGGGTAAGGGTTCCACACACACTGACTCTCACTGGGGTACGGGCTCCACACACACTGACTCTCACTGGGGTACGGGTCCCACACACACTGAAGCTCACTGGGGTACGGGTCCCACACACACTGACCCTCACTGGGGTACGGGTTCCACACACACTGACTCTCACTGGGGTATGGGTTCCACACACACTGACTCTCACTGGCGTGCGGGTTCCACACTCACTGACTCTCACTGGGGTAAGGGTTCCACACACACTGACTCTCACTGGGGTACGGGTCCCACACACACTGACTCTCACTGGGGTAAGGGTTCCACGCACACTGACTCTCACTGGGGTACGGGCTCCACACACACTGACTCTCACTGGGGTACGGGTCCCACACACACTGAAGCTCACTGGGGTACGGGTCCCACACACACTGACCCTCACTGGGGTACGGGTTCCACACACACTGACTCTCACTGGGGTATGGGTTCCACACACACTGACTCTCACTGGCGTGCGGGTTCCACACACACTGACTCTCACTGGGGTACGGGTTCCACACACACTGACTCTCACTGGGGTACGGGTTCCACACACACTGACTCTCACTGGGATATGGGTTCCACACACACTGACCCTCACTGGAGTACGGGTTCCACACACACTGACTCTCACTGGGGTACGGGTTCCACACACACTGACTCTCACTGGGATATGGGTTCCACACACACTGACCCTCACTGGAGTACGGGTTCCACACACACTGACCCTCACTGGGATATGGGTTCCACACACACTGTCTCTCACTGGGGTATCGGTCCCACACACACTCACTCTCTCTGGGGTACAGGTTCCACACACATGTCTCTCACTGGGGTACTGGTTCCACACACACTGACTCTCACTGGGATATGGGTTCCACACACATTGACTATCACTCGGGTACAGGTTCCACACACATTGACTCTCACTCGGGTACAGGTTCCACATACAGTGAGTCTCACTTGGATATGGGTTCCACACACACTGACTCTCACTGGGTACTGGTTCCACACACACTGACTCTCACTGGGATATGGGTCCCACACACACTGACTCTCACTGGGGTACGGGTTCCACACACACTGACTCTCACTGGGGTACGAGTCCCACACACACTGACTCTCACTGGGATACGGGCTCCACACACACTGACTCTCACTGGGGTACGGGTCCCACACACAGTGAAGCTCACTGGGATATGGGTCCCACGCACACTGACTCTCACTGGGGTACGGGTTCCACACACACTGACTCTCACTGGGGTACGAGTCCCACACACACTGACTCTCACTGGGGTAAGGGTTCCACACACACTGACTCTCACTGGGGTACGGGTCCCACACACACTGAGTCTCACTGGGGTACGGGTCCCACACACACTGACTCTCACTGGGGTAGGGGTCCCACACACACTGACTCTCACTGGGGTACGGGTCCCACACACACTGACTCTCACTGGGGTACGGGTCCCACACACACTGAACCTCACTGGGGTACGGGTCCCACACACACTGACTCTCACTGGGGTAAGGGTTCCACGCACACTGACTCTCACTGGGGTACGGGCTCCACACACACTGACTCTCACTGGGGTACGGGTCCCACACACACTGAAGCTCACTGGGGTACGGGTCCCACACACACTGACCCTCACTGGGGTACGGGTTCCACACACACTGACTCTCACTGGGGTATGGGTTCCACACACACTGACTCTCACTGGCGTGCGGGTTCCACACTCACTGACTCTCACTGGGGTAAGGGTTCCACACACACTGACTCTCACTGGGGTACGGGTCTCACACACACTGACTCTCACTGGGGTAAGGGTTCCACACACACTGACTCTCACTGGGGTACGGGTTCCACACACACTGACCCTCACTGGGATATGGGTTCCATACACACTGACGCTCACTGGGGTACGGGTCCCACACACACTGACCCTCACTGGGATATGGGTTCCATACACACTGACCCTCACTGGGACATGGGTTCCATACACACTGACTCTCACTGGAGTACGGGTTCCATACACACTGACCCTCACTGGGGTACGGGTTCCACACACACTGACCCTTACTGGGATATGGGTCCCACACACACTGACTCTCACTGGGGTACGGGTTCCACACACACTGACTCTCACTGGGGTACGGGTCCCACACACACTGACTCTCACTGGGGTACGGGTCCCACACACACTGACTCTCACTGGGGTATGGGTCCCACACACACTGACTCTCACTGGGGTATGGGTCCCACACACACTGACTCTCACTGGGGTAAGGGTTCCACACACACTGACTCTCACTGGGGTACGGGCTCCACACACACTGACTCTCCCTGGGGTACGGGTCCCACACACACTGAAGCTCACTGGGGTACGGGCCCCACACACACTGACTCTCACTGGGGTATGGGTCCCACACACACTGACTCTCACTGGGGTATGGGTCCCACACACACTGACTCTCACTGGGGTAAGGGTTCCACACACACTGACTCTCACTGGGGTACGGGCTCCACACACACTGACTCTCACTGGGGTATGGGTCGCACACACACTGACTCTCACTGGGGTATGGGTCCCACACACACTGACTCTCACTGGGGTATGGGTCCCACACACACTGACTCACACTGGGGTAAGGGTTCCACACACACTGACTCTCACTGGGGTACGGGCTCCACACACACTGACTCTCACTGGGGTACGGGTCCCACACACACTGAAGCTCACTGGGGTACGGGTCCCACACACACTGACCCTCACAGGGGTACGGGTTCCACACACACTGACTCTCACTGGGGTATGGGTTCCACACACACTGACTCTCACTGGCGTGCGGGTTCCACACTCACTGACTCTCACTGGGGTAAGGGTTCCACACACACTGACTCTCACTGGGGTACGGGTCCCACACACACTGACTCTCACTGGGGTAAGGGTTCCACGCACACTGACTCTCACTGGGGTACGGGTCCCACACACACTGAAGCTCACTGGGGTACGGGTCCCACACACACTGACCCTCACTGGGGTACGGGTTCCACACACACTGACTCTCACTGGGGTATGGGTCCCACACACACTGACTCTCACTGGGGTATGGGTCCCACACACACTGACTCTCACTGGGGTATGGGTCCCACACACACTGACTCTCACTGGGGTAAGGGTTCCACACACACTGACTCTCACTGGGGTACGGGCTCCACACACACTGACTCTCACTGGGGTACGGGTCCCACACACACTGAAGCTCACTGGGGTACGGGTCCCACACACACTGACCCTCACTGGGGTACGGGTTCCACACACACTGACTCTCACTGGGGTATGGGTTCCACACACACTGACTCTCACTGGCGTGCGGGTTCCACACTCACTGACTCTCACTGGGGTAAGGGTTCCACACACACTGACTCTCACTGGGGTACGGGTCCCACACACACTGACTCTCACTGGGGTAAGGGTTCCACGCACACTGACTCTCACTGGGGTACGGGCTCCACACACACTGACTCTCACTGGGGTACGGGTCCCACACACACTGAAGCTCACTGGGGTACGGGTCCCACACACACTGACCCTCACTGGGGTACGGGTTCCACACACACTGACTCTCACTGGGGTATGGGTTCCACACACACTGACTCTCACTGGCGTGCGGGTTCCACACACACTGACTCTCACTGGGGTACGGGTTCCACACACACTGACTCTCACTGGGGTACGGGTTCCACACACACTGACTCTCACTGGGATATGGGTTCCACACACACTGACCCTCACTGGAGTACGGGTTCCACACACACTGACTCTCACTGGGGTACGGGTTCCACACACACTGACTCTCACTGGGATATGGGTTCCACACACACTGACCCTCACTGGAGTACGGGTTCCACACACACTGACCCTCACTGGGATATGGGTTCCACACACACTGTCTCTCACTGGGGTATGGGTCCCACACACACTCACTCTCTCTGGGGTACAGGTTCCACACACACTGTCTCTCACTGGGGTACTGGTTCCACACACACTGACTCTCACTGGGATATGGGTTCCACACACATTGACTATCACTCGGGTACAGGTTCCACACACATTGACTCTCACTCGGGTACAGGTTCCACATACAGTGAGTCTCACTTGGATATGGGTTCCACACACACTGACTCTCACTGGGTTACAGGTTCCACACACGCTGACTCTCACTGGGGTTCGGTTTCCATACACACTGACTCTCACTGGGTTACAGATTCCACACACACTGGCTCTCACTGGGGTACTGGTTCCACACACACTGACTCTCACTGGGTACTGGTTCCACACACACTGACTCTCACTGGGATATGGGTCCCACACACACTGACTCTCACTGGGGTACGGGTTCCACACACACTGACTCTCACTGGGGTACGAGTCCCACACACACTGACTCTCACTGGGATACGGGCTCCACACACACTGACTCTCACTGGGGTACGGGTCCCACACACAGTGAAGCTCACTGGGATATGGGTCCCACGCACACTGACTCTCACTGGGGTACGGGTTCCACACACACTGACTCTCACTGGGGTACGAGTCCCACACACACTGACTCTCACTGGGGTAAGGGTTCCACACACACTGACTCTCACTGGGGTACGGGTCCCACACACACTGAGTCTCACTGGGGTACGGGTCCCACACACACTGACTCTCACTGGGGTAGGGGTCCCACACACACTGACTCTCACTGGGGTACGGGTCCCACACACACTGACTCTCACTGGGGTACGGGTCCCACACACACTGACTCTCACTGGGGTATGGGTCCCACACACACTGAACCTCACTGGGGTACGGGTCCCACACACACTGACTCTCACTGGGGTAAGGGTTCCACGCACACTGACTCTCACTGGGGTACGGGCTCCACACACACTGACTCTCACTGGGGTACGGGTCCCACACACACTGAAGCTCACTGGGGTACGGGTCCCACACACACTGACCCTCACTGGGGTACGGGTTCCACACACACTGACTCTCACTGGGGTATGGGTTCCACACACACTGACTCTCACTGGCGTGCGGGTTCCACACTCACTGACTCTCACTGGGGTAAGGGTTCCACACACACTGACTCTCACTGGGGTACGGGTCTCACACACACTGACTCTCACTGGGGTAATGGTTCCACACACACTGACTCTCACTGGGGTACGGGTTCCACACACACTGACCCTCACTGGGATATGGGTTCCATACACACTGACGCTCACTGGGGTACGGGTCCCACACACACTGACCCTCACTGGGATATGGGTTCCATACACACTGACCCTCACTGGGATATGGGTTCCATACACACTGACTCTCACTGGAGTACGGGTTCCATACACACTGACCCTCACTGGGGTACGGGTTCCACACACACTGACCCTTACTGGGATATGGGTCCCACACACACTGACTCTCACTGGGGTACGGGTTCCACACACACTGACTCTCACTGGGGTACGGGTCCCACACACACTGACTCTCACTGGGGTACGGGTCCCACACACACTGACTCTCACTGGGGTATGGGTCCCACACACACTGACTCTCACTGGGGTAAGGGTTCCACACACACTGACTCTCACTGGGGTACGGGCTCCACACACACTGACTCTCCCTGGGGTACGGGTCCCACACACACTGAAGCTCACTGGGGTACGGGCCCCACACACACTGACTCTCACTGGGGTATGGGTCCCACACACACTGACTCTCACTGGGGTATGGGTCCCACACACACTGACTCTCACTGGGGTAAGGGTTCCACACACACTGACTCTCACTGGGGTACGGGCTCCACACACACTGACTCTCACTGGGGTATGGGTCGCACACACACTGACTCTCACTGGGGTATGGGTCCCACACACACTGACTCTCACTGGGGTATGGGTCCCACACACACTGACTCTCACTGGGGTACGGGCTCCACACACACTGACTCTCACTGGGGTACGGGTCCCACACACACTGAAGCTCACTGGGGTACGGGTCCCACACACACTGACCCTCACTGGGGTACGGGTTCCACACACACTGACTCTCACTGGGGTATGGGTTCCACACACACTGACTCTCACTGGCGTGCGGGTTCCACACTCACTGACTCTCACTGGGGTAAGGGTTCCACACACACTGACTCTCACTGGGGTACGGGTCCCACACACACTGACTCTCACTGGGGTAAGGGTTCCACGCACACTGACTCTCACTGGGGTACGGGTCCCACACACACTGAAGCTCACTGGGGTACGGGTCCCACACACACTGACCCTCACTGGGGTACGGGTTCCACACACACTGACTCTCACTGGGGTATGGGTTCCACACACACTGACTCTCACTGGCGTGCGGGTTCCACACACACTGACTCTCACTGGGGTACGGGTTCCACACACACTGACTCTCACTGGGGTAAGGGTTCCACACACACTGACTCTCACTGGGGTACGGGTTCCACACACACTGACCCTCACTGGGATATGGGTTCCATACACACTGACGCTCACTGGGGTACGGGTCCCACACACACTGACCCTCACTGGGATATGGGTTCCATACACACTGACCCTCACTGGGATATGGGTTCCATACACACTGACTCTCACTGGAGTACGGGTTCCATACACACTGACCCTCACTGGGGTACGGGTTCCGCACACACTGACCCTTACTGGGATATGGGTCCCACACACACTGACCCTCACTGGGGTACGGGTTCCACACACACTGACTCTCACTGGGGTACGGGTCCCACACACACTGACTCTCACTGGGGTACGGGTCCCACACACACTGACTCTCACTGGGGTATGGGTCCCACACACACTGACTCTCACTGGGGTATGGGTCCCACACACACTGACTCTCACTGGGGTAAGGGTTCCACACACACTGACTCTCACTAGGGTACGGGCTCCACACACACTGACTCTCCCTGGGGTACGGGTCCCACACACACTGAAGCTCACTGGGGTACGGGCCCCACACACACTGACTCTCACTGGGGTATGGGTCCCACACACACTGACTCTCACTGGGGTATGGGTCCCACACACACTGACTCTCACTGGCGTAAGGGTTCCACACACACTGACTCTCACTGGGGTACGGGCTCCACACACACTGACTCTCACTGGGGTATGGGTCGCACACACACTGACTCTCACTGGGGTATGGGTCCCACACACACTGACTCTCACTGGGGTAAGGGTTCCACACACACTGACCCTTACTGGGATATGGGTCCCACACACACTGACTCTCACTGGGGTACGGGTTCCACACACACTGACTCTCACTGGGGTACGGGTCCCACACACACTGACTCTCACTGGGGTACGGGTCCCACACGCACTGACTCTCACTGGTGTATGGGTCCCACACACACTGACTCTCACTGGGGTATGGGTCCCACACACACTGACTCTCACTGGGGTACGGGCTCCACACACACTGAAGCTCACTGGGGTACGGGTCCCACACACACTGAAGCTCACTGGGATATGGGTCCCACGCACACTGACTCTCACTGGGGTACGGGTTCCACACACACTGACTCTCACTGGGGTATGAGTCCCACACACACTGACTCTCACTGGGGTAAGGGTTCCACACACACTGACTCTCACTGGGGTACGGGTCCCACACACACTGAAGCTCACTGGGGTACGGGTCCCACACACACTGACCCTCACTGGGGTACGGGTTCCACACACACTGACTCTCACTGGGGTATGGGTTCCACACACACTGACTCTCACTGGCGTGCGGGTTCCACACTCACTGACTCTCACTGGGGTAAGGGTTCCACACACACTGACTCTCACTGGGGTACGGGTCCCACACACACTGACTCTCACTGGGGTAAGGGTTCCACACACACTGACTCTCACTGGGGTACGGGTTCCACACACACTGACCCTCACTGGGATATGGGTTCCCTACACACTGACGCTCACTGGGGTACGGGTCCCACACACACTGACCCTCACTGGGATATGGGTTCCATACACACTGACCCTCACGGGATATGGGTTCCATACACACTGACCCTCACTGGGATTTGGGTTCCACACACACTGACTCTCACTGGAGTACGGGTTCCATACACACTGACCCTCATTGGGGTACGGGTTCCACACACACTGACCCTCACTGGGATATGGGTCCCACACACACTGACTCTCACTGGGGTACGGGCTCCACACACACTGACTCTCACTGGGGTACGGGTCCCACACACACTGAAGCTCACTGGGATACGGGTCCCACACACACTGACTCTCACTGGGGTATGGGTCCCACACACACTGACTCTCACTGGGGTATGGGTCCCACACACACTGACTCTCACTGGGGTAAGGGTTCCACACACACTGACTCTCACTGGGGTACGGGCTCCACACAAACTGACTCTCACTGGGGTACGGGTCCCACACACACTGAAGCTCACTGGGATATGGGTCCCACGCACACTGACTCTCACTGGGGTATGGGTCCCACACACACTGACTCTCACTGGGGTATGGGTCCCACACACACTGACTCTCACTGGGGTAAGGGTTCCACACACACTGACTCTCACTGGGGTACGGGTTCCACACACACTGACCCTCACTGGGATATGGGTTCCATACACACTGACGCTCACTGGGGTACGGGTCCCACACACACTGACCCTCACTGGGATATGGGTTCCATACACACTGACCCTCACTGGGATATGGGTTCCATACACACTGACCCTCACTGGAATTTGGGTTCCACACACACTGACTCTCACTGGAGTACGGGTTCCATACACACTGACCCTCATTGGGGTACGGGTTCCACACACACTGACCCTCACTGGGATATGGGTCCCACACACACTGACTCTCACTGGGGTACGGGTTCCACACACACTGACTCTCACTGGGGTACGGGTCCCACACACACTGACTCTCACTGGGGTACGGGTCCCACACACACTGACTCTCACTGGGGTATGGGTCCCACACACACTAACTCTCACTGGGGTATGGGTCCCACACACACTGACTCTCACTGGGGTAAGGGTTCCACACACACTGACTCTCACTGGGGTACGGGCTCCACACACACTGACTCTCACTGGGGTACGGGTCCCACACACAGTGAAGCTCACTGGGGTACGGGTCCCACACACACTGACTCTCACTGGGGTATGGGTCCCACACACACTGACTCTCACTGGGGTATGGGTCCCACACACACTGACTCTCACTGGGGTAAGGGTTCCACACACACTGACTCTCACTGGGGTACGGGCTCCACACACACTGACTCTCACTGGGGTACGGGTCCCACACACACTGAAGCTCACTGGGATATGGGTCCCACGCACACTGACTCTCACTGGGGTACGGGTTCCACACACACTGACTCTCACTGGGGTACGAGTCCCACACACACTGACTCTCACTGGGGTAAGGGTTCCACGCACACTGACTCTCACTGGGGTACGGGTCCCACACACACTGAAGCTCACTGGGGTACGGGTTCCACACACACTGACTCTCACTGGGGTATGGGTTCCACACACACTGACTCTCACTGGCGTGCGGGTTCCACACTCACTGACTCTCACTGGGGTAAGGGTTCCACACACACTGACTCTCACTGGGGTACGGGTCCCACACACACTGACTCTCACTGGGGTACGGGTCCCACACACACTGACTCTCACTGGGGTACGGGTTCCACACACACTGACCCTCACTGGGATATGGGTTCCATACACACTGACGCTCACTGGGGTACGGGTCCCACACACACTGACCCTCACTGGGATATGGGTTCCATACACACTGACCCTCACTGGGATATGGGTTCCATACACACTGACCCTCACTGGGATTTGGGTTCCACACACACTGACTCTCACTGGAGTACGGGTTCCATACACACTGACCCTCATTGGGGTACGGGTTCCACACACACTGACCCTCACTGGGATATGGGTCCCACACACACTGACTCTCACTGGGGTATGGGTCCCACACACACTAACTGCCACTGGGGTAAGGGTTCCACACACACTGACTCTCACTGGGGTACGGGCTCCACACACACTGACTCTCACTGGGGTACGGGTCCCACACACACTGAAGCTCACTGGGGTACGGGTCCCACACACACTGAAGCTCACTGGGGTACGGGTCCCACACACACTGACTCTCACTGGGGTATGGGTCCCACACACACTGACTCTCACTGGGGTAAGGGTTCCACACACACTGACTCTCACTGGGGTATGGGTCCCACACACACTAACTCCCACTGGGGTAAGGGTTCCACACACACTGACTCTCACTGGGGTACGGGCTCCACACACACTGACTCTCACTGGGGTACGGGTCCCACACACACTGAAGCTCACTGGGGTACGGGTCCCACACACACTGACTCTCACTGGGGTATGGGTCCCACACACACTGACTCTCACTGGGGTAAGGGTTCCACACACACTGACTCTCATTGGGGTACGGGCTCCACACACACTGACTCTCACTGGGGTACGGGTCCCACACACACTGAAGCTCACTGGGGTACGGGTCCCACACACACTGACCCTCACTGGGGTACGGGTTCCACACACACTGACTCTCACTGGGGTATGGGTTCCACACACACTGACTCTCACTGGCGTGCGGGTTCCACACTCACTGACTCTCACTGGGGTAAGGGTTCCACACACACTGACTCTCACTGGGGTACGGGTCCCACACACACTGACTCTCACTGGGGTAAGGGTTCCACACACACTGACTCTCACTGGGGTACGGGCTCCACACACACTGACTCTCACTGGGGTACGGGTCCCACACACACTGAAGCTCACTGGGGTACGGGTCCCACACACACTGACCCTCACTGGGGTACGGGTTCCACACACACTGACTCTCACTGGGGTATGGGTTCCACACACACTGACTCTCACTGGCGTGCGGGTTCCACACACACTGACTCTCACTGGGGTACGGGTTCCACACACACTGACTCTCACTGGGGTACGGGTTCCACACACACTGACTCTCACTGGGATATGGGTTCCACACACACTGACCCTCACTGGAGTACGGGTTCCACACCCACTGACTCTCACTGGGGTACGGGTTCCACACACACTGACTCTCACTGGGATATGGGTTCCACACACACTGACCCTCACTGGAGTACGGGTTCCACACACACTGACCCTCACTGGGATATGGGTTCCACACACACTGTCTCTCACTGGGGTATGGGTCCCACACACACTCACTCTCTCTGGGGTACAGGTTCCACACACACTGTCTCTCACTGGGGTACTGGTTCCACACACACTGACTCTCACTGGGATATGGGTTCCACACACATTGACTATCACTCGGGTACAGGTTCCACACACATTGACTCTCACTCGGGTACAGGTTCCACATACAGTGAGTCTCACTTGGATATGGGTTCCACACTCACTGTCTCTCACTGGGTTACAGGTTCCACACACGCTGACTCTCACTGGGGTTCGGTTTCCATACACACTGACTCTCACTGGGTTACAGATTCCACACACACTGGCTCTCACTGGGGTACTGGTTCCACACACACTGACTCTCACTGGGTACTGGTTCCACACACACTGACTCTCACTGGGATATGGGTCCCACACACACTGACTCTCACTGGGGTACGGGTTCCACACACACTGACTCTCACTGGGGTACGAGTCCCACACACACTGACTCTCACTGGGATACGGGCTCCACACACACTGACTCTCACTGGGGTACGGGTCCCACACACAGTGAAGCTCACTGGGATATGGGTCCCACGCACACTGACTCTCACTGGGGTACGGGTTCCACACACACTGACTCTCACTGGGGTACGAGTCCCACACACACTGACTCTCACTGGGGTAAGGGTTCCACACACACTGACTCTCACTGGGGTACGGGTCCCACACACACTGAGTCTCACTGGGGTACGGGTCCCACACACACTGACTCTCACTGGGGTCGGGGTCCCACACACACTGACTCTCACTGGGGTACGGGTCCCACACACACTGACTCTCACTGGGGTACGGGTCCCACACACACTGACTCTCACTGGGGTATGGGTCCCACACACACTGACCCTCACTGGGGTACGGGTCCCACACACACTGACTCTCACTGGGGTAAGGGTTCCACACACACTGACTCTCACTGGGGTACGGGCTCCACACACACTGACTCTCACTGCGGTACGGGTCCCACACACACTGAAGCTCACTGGGGTACGGGTCCCACACACACTGACCCTCACTGGGGTACGGGTTCCACACACACTGACTCTCACTGGGGTATGGGTTCCACACACACTGACTCTCACTGGCGTGCGGGTTCCACACTCACTGACTCTCACTGGGGTAAGGGTTCCACACACACTGACTCTCACTGGGGTACGGGTCCCACACACACTGACTCTCACTGGGGTAAGGGTTCCACGCACACTGACTCTCACTGGGGTACGGGTCCCACACACACTGAAGCTCACTGGGGTACGGGTCCCACACACACTGACCCTCACTGGGGTACGGGTTCCACACACACTGACTCTCACTGGGGTATGGGTTCCACACACACTGACTCTCACTGGCGTGCGGGTTCCACACACACTGACTCTCACTGGGGTACGGGTTCCACACACACTGACTCTCACTGGGGTAAGGGTTCCACACACACTGACTCTCACTGGGGTACGGGTTCCACACACACTGACCCTCACTGGGATATGGGTTCCATACACACTGACGCTCACTGGGGTACGGGTCCCACACACACTGACCCTCACTGGGATATGGGTTCCATACACACTGACCCTCACTGGGATATGGGTTCCATACACACTGACTCTCACTGGAGTACGGGTTCCATACACACTGACCCTCACTGGGGTACGGGTTCCACACACACTGACCCTTACTGGGATATGGGTCCCACACACACTGACCCTCACTGGGGTACGGGTTCCACACACACTGACTCTCACTGGGGTACGGGTCCCACACACACTGACTCTCACTGGGGTACGGGTCCCACACACACTGACTCTCACTGGGGTATGGGTCCCACACACACTGACTCTCACTGGGGTATGGGTCCCACACACACTGTCTCTCACTGGGGTAAGGGTTCCACACACACTGACTCTCACTGGGGTACGGGCTCCACACACACTGACTCTCCCTGGGGTACGGGTCCCACACACACTGAAGCTCACTGGGGTACGGGCCCCACACACACTGACTCTCACTGGGGTATGGGTCCCACACACACTGACTCTCACTGGGGTATGGGTCCCACACACACTGACTCTCACTGGCGTAAGGGTTCCACACACACTGACTCTCACTGGGGTACGGGCTCCACACACACTGACTCTCACTGGGGTATGGGTCGCACACACACTGACTCTCACTGGGGTATGGGTCCCACACACACTGACTCTCACTGGGGTAAGGGTTCCACACACACTGACCCTTACTGGGATATGGGTCCCACACACACTGACTCTCACTGGGGTACGGGTTCCACACACACTGACTCTCACTGGGGTACGTGTCCCACACACACTGACTCTCACTGGGGTACGGGTCCCACACGCACTGACTCTCACTGGTGTATGGGTCCCACACACACTGACTCTCACTGGGGTATGGGTCCCACACACACTGACTCTCACTGGGGTACGGGCTCCACACACACTGAAGCTCACTGGGGTACGGGTCCCACACACACTGAAGCTCACTGGGATATGGGTCCCACGCACACTGACTCTCACTGGGGTACGGGTTCCACACACACTGACTCTCACTGGGGTATGAGTCCCACACACACTGACTCTCACTGGGGTAAGGGTTCCACACACACTGACTCTCACTGGGGTACGGGTCCCACACACACTGAAGCTCACTGGGGTACGGGTCCCACACACACTGACCCTCACTGGGGTACGGGTTCCACACACACTGACTCTCACTGGGGTATGGGTTCCACACACACTGACTCTCACTGGCGTGCGGGTTCCACACTCACTGACTCTCACTGGGGTAAGGGTTCCACACACACTGACTCTCACTGGGGTACGGGTCCCACACACACTGACTCTCACTGGGGTAAGGGTTCCACACACACTGACTCTCACTGGGGTACGGGTTCCACACACACTGACCCTCACTGGGATATGGGTTCCCTACACACTGACGCTCACTGGGGTACGGGTCCCACACACACTGACCCTCACTGGGATATGGGTTCCATACACACTGACCCTCACGGGATATGGGTTCCATACACACTGACCCTCACTGGGATTTGGGTTCCACACACACTGACTCTCACTGGAGTACGGGTTCCATACACACTGACCCTCATTGGGGTACGGGTTCCACACACACTGACCCTCACTGGGATATGGGTCCCACACACACTGACTCTCACTGGGGTACGGGCTCCACACACACTGACTCTCACTGGGGTACGGGTCCCACACACACTGAAGCTCACTGGGATACGGGTCCCACACACACTGACTCTCACTGGGGTATGGGTCCCACACACACTGACTCTCACTGGGGTATGGGTCCCACACACACTGACTCTCACTGGGGTAAGGGTTCCACACACACTGACTCTCACTGGGGTACGGGCTCCACACAAACTGACTCTCACTGGGGTACGGGTCCCACACACACTGAAGCTCACTGGGATATGGGTCCCACGCACACTGACTCTCACTGGGGTATGGGTCCCACACACACTGACTCTCACTGGGGTATGGGTCCCACACACACTGACTCTCACTGGGGTAAGGGTTCCACACACACTGACTCTCACTGGGGTACGGGTTCCACACACACTGACCCTCACTGGGATATGGGTTCCATACACACTGACGCTCACTGGGGTACGGGTCCCACACACACTGACCCTCACTGGGATATGGGTTCCATACACACTGACCCTCACTGGGATATGGGTTCCATACACACTGACCCTCACTGGAATTTGGGTTCCACACACACTGACTCTCACTGGAGTACGGGTTCCATACACACTGACCCTCATTGGGGTACGGGTTCCACACACACTGACCCTCACTGGGATATGGGTCCCACACACACTGACTCTCACTGGGGTACGGGTTCCACACACACTGACTCTCACTGGGGTACGGGTCCCACACACACTGAGTCTCACTGGGGTACGGGTCCCACACACACTGACTCTCACTGGGGTCGGGGTCCCACACACACTGACTCTCACTGGGGTACGGGTCCCACACACACTGACTCTCACTGGGGTACGGGTCCCACACACACTGACTCTCACTGGGGTATGGGTCCCACACACACTGACCCTCACTGGGGTACGGGTCCCACACACACTGACTCTCACTGGGGTAAGGGTTCCACACACACTGACTCTCACTGGGGTACGGGCTCCACACACACTGACTCTCACTGCGGTACGGGTCCCACACACACTGAAGCTCACTGGGGTACGGGTCCCACACACACTGACCCTCACTGGGGTACGGGTTCCACACACACTGACTCTCACTGGGGTATGGGTTCCACACACACTGACTCTCACTGGCGTGCGGGTTCCACACTCACTGACTCTCACTGGGGTAAGGGTTCCACACACACTGACTCTCACTGGGGTACGGGTCCCACACACACTGACTCTCACTGGGGTAAGGGTTCCACGCACACTGACTCTCACTGGGGTACGGGTCCCACACACACTGAAGCTCACTGGGGTACGGGTCCCACACACACTGACCCTCACTGGGGTACGGGTTCCACACACACTGACTCTCACTGGGGTATGGGTTCCACACACACTGACTCTCACTGGCGTGCGGGTTCCACACACACTGACTCTCACTGGGGTACGGGTTCCACACACACTGACTCTCACTGGGGTAAGGGTTCCACACACACTGACTCTCACTGGGGTACGGGTTCCACACACACTGACCCTCACTGGGATATGGGTTCCATACACACTGACGCTCACTGGGGTACGGGTCCCACACACACTGACCCTCACTGGGATATGGGTTCCATACACACTGACCCTCACTGGGATATGGGTTCCATACACACTGACTCTCACTGGAGTACGGGTTCCATACACACTGACCCTCACTGGGGTACGGGTTCCACACACACTGACCCTTACTGGGATATGGGTCCCACACACACTGACCCTCACTGGGGTACGGGTTCCACACACACTGACTCTCACTGGGGTACGGGTCCCACACACACTGACTCTCACTGGGGTACGGGTCCCACACACACTGACTCTCACTGGGGTATGGGTCCCACACACACTGACTCTCACTGGGGTATGGGTCCCACACACACTGTCTCTCACTGGGGTAAGGGTTCCACACACACTGACTCTCACTGGGGTACGGGCTCCACACACACTGACTCTCCCTGGGGTACGGGTCCCACACACACTGAAGCTCACTGGGGTACGGGCCCCACACACACTGACTCTCACTGGGGTATGGGTCCCACACACACTGACTCTCACTGGGGTATGGGTCCCACACACACTGACTCTCACTGGCGTAAGGGTTCCACACACACTGACTCTCACTGGGGTACGGGCTCCACACACACTGACTCTCACTGGGGTATGGGTCGCACACACACTGACTCTCACTGGGGTATGGGTCCCACACACACTGACTCTCACTGGGGTAAGGGTTCCACACACACTGACCCTTACTGGGATATGGGTCCCACACACACTGACTCTCACTGGGGTACGGGTTCCACACACACTGACTCTCACTGGGGTACGTGTCCCACACACACTGACTCTCACTGGGGTACGGGTCCCACACGCACTGACTCTCACTGGTGTATGGGTCCCACACACACTGACTCTCACTGGGGTATGGGTCCCACACACACTGACTCTCACTGGGGTACGGGCTCCACACACACTGAAGCTCACTGGGGTACGGGTCCCACACACACTGAAGCTCACTGGGATATGGGTCCCACGCACACTGACTCTCACTGGGGTACGGGTTCCACACACACTGACTCTCACTGGGGTATGAGTCCCACACACACTGACTCTCACTGGGGTAAGGGTTCCACACACACTGACTCTCACTGGGGTACGGGTCCCACACACACTGAAGCTCACTGGGGTACGGGTCCCACACACACTGACCCTCACTGGGGTACGGGTTCCACACACACTGACTCTCACTGGGGTATGGGTTCCACACACACTGACTCTCACTGGCGTGCGGGTTCCACACTCACTGACTCTCACTGGGGTAAGGGTTCCACACACACTGACTCTCACTGGGGTACGGGTCCCACACACACTGACTCTCACTGGGGTAAGGGTTCCACACACACTGACTCTCACTGGGGTACGGGTTCCACACACACTGACCCTCACTGGGATATGGGTTCCCTACACACTGACGCTCACTGGGGTACGGGTCCCACACACACTGACCCTCACTGGGATATGGGTTCCATACACACTGACCCTCACGGGATATGGGTTCCATACACACTGACCCTCACTGGGATTTGGGTTCCACACACACTGACTCTCACTGGAGTACGGGTTCCATACACACTGACCCTCATTGGGGTACGGGTTCCACACACACTGACCCTCACTGGGATATGGGTCCCACACACACTGACTCTCACTGGGGTACGGGCTCCACACACACTGACTCTCACTGGGGTACGGGTCCCACACACACTGAAGCTCACTGGGATACGGGTCCCACACACACTGACTCTCACTGGGGTATGGGTCCCACACACACTGACTCTCACTGGGGTATGGGTCCCACACACACTGACTCTCACTGGGGTAAGGGTTCCACACACACTGACTCTCACTGGGGTACGGGCTCCACACAAACTGACTCTCACTGGGGTACGGGTCCCACACACACTGAAGCTCACTGGGATATGGGTCCCACGCACACTGACTCTCACTGGGGTATGGGTCCCACACACACTGACTCTCACTGGGGTATGGGTCCCACACACACTGACTCTCACTGGGGTAAGGGTTCCACACACACTGACTCTCACTGGGGTACGGGTTCCACACACACTGACCCTCACTGGGATATGGGTTCCATACACACTGACGCTCACTGGGGTACGGGTCCCACACACACTGACCCTCACTGGGATATGGGTTCCATACACACTGACCCTCACTGGGATATGGGTTCCATACACACTGACCCTCACTGGAATTTGGGTTCCACACACACTGACTCTCACTGGAGTACGGGTTCCATACACACTGACCCTCATTGGGGTACGGGTTCCACACACACTGACCCTCACTGGGATATGGGTCCCACACACACTGACTCTCACTGGGGTACGGGTTCCACACACACTGACTCTCACTGGGGTACGGGTCCCACACACACTGACTCTCACTGGGGTACGGGTCCCACACACACTGACTCTCACTGGGGTATGGGTCCCACACACACTGACTCTCACTGGGGTATGGGTCCCACACACACTGACTCTCACTGGGGTAAGGGTTCCACACACACTGACTCTCACTGGGGTACGGGCTCCACACACACTGACTCTCACTGGGGTACGGGTCCCACACACACTGAAGCTCACTGGGGTACGGGTCCCACACACACTGACTCTCACTGGGGTATGGGTCCCACACACACTGACTCTCACTGGGGTATGGGTCCCACACACACTGACTCTCACTGGGGTAAGGGTTCCACACACACTGACTCTCACTGGGGTACGGGCTCCACACACACTGACTCTCACTGGGGTACGGGTCCCACACACACTGAAGCTCACTGGGATATGGGTCCCACGCACACTGACTCTCACTGGGGTACGGGTTCCACACACACTGACTCTCACTGGGGTACGAGTCCCACACACACTGACTCTCACTGGGGTAAGGGTTCCACGCACACTGACTCTCACTGGGGTACGGGTCCCACACACACTGAAGCTCACTGGGGTACGGGTCCCACACACACTGACCCTCACTGGGGTACGGGTTCCACACACACTGACTCTCACTGGGGTATGGGTTCCACACACACTGACTCTCACTGGCGTGCGGGTTCCACACTCACTGACTCTCACTGGGGTAAGGGTTCCACACACACTGACTCTCACTGGGGTACGGGTCCCACACACACTGACTCTCACTGGGGTACGGGTCCCACACACACTGACTCTCACTGGGGTACGGGTTCCACACACACTGACCCTCACTGGGATATGGGTTCCATACACACTGACGCTCACTGGGGTACGGGTCCCACACACACTGACCCTCACTGGGATATGGGTTCCATACACACTGACCCTCACTGGGATATGGGTTCCATACACACTGACCCTCACTGGGATTTGGGTTCCACACACACTGACTCTCACTGGAGTACGGGTTCCATACACACTGACCCTCATTGGGGTACGGGTTCCACACACACTGACCCTCACTGGGATATGGGTCCCACACACACTGACTCTCACTGGGGTATGGGTCCCACACACACTAACTGCCACTGGGGTAAGGGTTCCACACACACTGACTCTCACTGGGGTACGGGCTCCACACACACTGACTCTCACTGGGGTACGGGTCCCACACACACTGAAGCTCACTGGGGTACGGGTCCCACACACACTGAAGCTCACTGGGGTACGGGTCCCACACACACTGACTCTCACTGGGGTATGGGTCCCACACACACTGACTCTCACTGGGGTAAGGGTTCCACACACACTGACTCTCACTGGGGTATGGGTCCCACACACACTAACTCCCACTGGGGTAAGGGTTCCACACACACTGACTCTCACTGGGGTACGGGCTCCACACACACTGACTCTCACTGGGGTACGGGTCCCACACACACTGAAGCTCACTGGGGTACGGGTCCCACACACACTGACTCTCACTGGGGTATGGGTCCCACACACACTGACTCTCACTGGGGTAAGGGTTCCACACACACTGACTCTCACTGGGGTACGGGCTCCACACACACTGACTCTCACTGGGGTACGGGTCCCACACACACTGAAGCTCACTGGGGTACGGGTCCCACACACACTGACCCTCACTGGGGTACGGGTTCCACACACACTGACTCTCAGTGGGGTATGGGTTCCACACACACTGACTCTCACTGGCGTGCGGGTTCCACACTCACTGACTCTCACTGGGGTAAGGGTTCCACACACACTGACTCTCACTGGGGTACGGGTCCCACACACACTGACTCTCACTGGGGTAAGGGTTCCACACACACTGACTCTCACTGGGGTACGGGCTCCACACACACTGACTCTCACTGGGGTACGGGTCCCACACACACTGAAGCTCACTGGGGTACGGGTCCCACACACACTGACCCTCACTGGGGTACGGGTTCCACACACACTGACTCTCACTGGGGTATGGGTTCCACACACACTGACTCTCACTGGCGTGCGGGTTCCACACACACTGACTCTCACTGGGGTACGGGTTCCACACACACTGACTCTCACTGGGGTACGGGTTCCACACACACTGACTCTCACTGGGATATGGGTTCCACACACACTGACCCTCACTGGAGTACGGGTTCCACACCCACTGACTCTCACTGGGGTACGGGTTCCACACACACTGACTCTCACTGGGATATGGGTTCCACACACACTGACCCTCACTGGAGTACGGGTTCCACACACACTGACCCTCACTGGGATATGGGTTCCACACACACTGTCTCTCACTGGGGTATGGGTCCCACACACACTCACTCTCTCTGGGGTACAGGTTCCACACACACTGTCTCTCACTGGGGTACTGGTTCCACACACACTGACTCTCACTGGGATATGGGTTCCACACACATTGACTATCACTCGGGTACAGGTTCCACACACATTGACTCTCACTCGGGTACAGGTTCCACATACAGTGAGTCTCACTTGGATATGGGTTCCACACTCACTGTCTCTCACTGGGTTACAGGTTCCACACACGCTGACTCTCACTGGGGTTCGGTTTCCATACACACTGACTCTCACTGGGTTACAGATTCCACACACACTGGCTCTCACTGGGGTACTGGTTCCACACACACTGACTCTCACTGGGTACTGGTTCCACACACACTGACTCTCACTGGGATATGGGTCCCACACACACTGACTCTCACTGGGGTACGGGTTCCACACACACTGACTCTCACTGGGGTACGAGTCCCACACACACTGACTCTCACTGGAATACGGGCTCCACACACACTGACTCTCACTGGGGTACGGGTCCCACACACAGTGAAGCTCACTGGGATATGGGTCCCACGCACACTGACTCTCACTGGGGTACGGGTTCCACACACACTGACTCTCACTGGGGTACGAGTCCCACACACACTGACTCTCACTGGGGTAAGGGTTCCACACACACTGACTCTCACTGGGGTACGGGTCCCACACACACTGAGTCTCACTGGGGTACGGGTCCCACACACACTGACTCTCACTGGGGTCGGGGTCCCACACACACTGACTCTCACTGGGGTACGGGTCCCACACACACTGACTCTCACTGGGGTACGGGTCCCACACACACTGACTCTCACTGGGGTATGGGTCCCACACACACTGACCCTCACTGGGGTACGGGTCCCACACACACTGACTCTCACTGGGGTAAGGGTTCCACACACACTGACTCTCACTGGGGTACGGGCTCCACACACACTGACTCTCACTGGGGTACGGGTCCCACACACACTGAAGCTCACTGGGGTACGGGTCCCACACACACTGACCCTCACTGGGGTACGGGTTCCACACACACTGACTCTCACTGGGGTATGGGTTCCACACACACTGACTCTCACTGGCGTGCGGGTTCCACACTCACTGACTCTCACTGGGGTAAGGGTTCCACACACACTGACTCTCACTGGGGTACGGGTCCCACACACACTGACTCTCACTGGGGTAAGGGTTCCACACACACTGACTCTCACTGGGGTACGGGTTCCACACACACTGACCCTCACTGGGATATTGGTTCCATACACACTGACGCTCACTGGGGTACGGGTCCCACACACACTGACCCTCACTGGGATATGGGTTCCATACACACTGACCCTCACTGGGATATGGGTTCCATACACACTGACTCTCACTGGAGTACGGGTTCCATACACACTGACCCTCACTGGGGTACGGGTTCCACACACACTGACCCTTACTGGGATATGGGTCCCACACACACTGACTCTCACTGGGGTACGGGTTCCACACACACTGACTCTCACTGGGGTACGGGTCCCACACACACTGACTCTCACTGGGGTACGGGTCCCACACACACTGACTCTCACTGGGGTATGGGTCCCACACACACTGACTCTCACTGGGGTATGGGTCCCACACACACTGACTCTCACTGGGGTAAGGGTTCCACACACACTGACTCTCACTAGGGTACGGGCTCCACACACACTGACTCTCCCTGGGGTACGGGTCCCACACACACTGAAGCTCACTGGGGTACGGGCCCCACACACACTGACTCTCACTGGGGTATGGGTCCCACACACACTGACTCTCACTGGGGTATGGGTCCCACACACACTGACTCTCACTGGGGTAAGGGTTCCACACACACTGACTCTCACTGGGGTACGGGCTCCACACACACTAACTCTCACTGGGGTATGGGTCGCACACACACTGACTCTCACTGGGGTATGGGTCCCACACACACTGACTCTCACTGGGGTATGGGTCCCACACACACTGACTCTCACTGGGGTAAGGGTTCCACACACACTGACTCTCACTGGGGTACGGGCTCCACACACACTGACTCTCACTGGCGTGCGGGTTCCACACTCACTGACTCTCACTGGGGTAAGGGTTCCACACACACTGACTCTCACTGGGGTACGGGTCCCACACACACTGACTCTCACTGGGGTAAGGGTTCCACGCACACTGACTCTCACTGGGGTACGGGCTCCACACACACTGACTCTCACTGGGGTACGGGTCCCACACACACTGAAGCTCACTGGGGTATGGGTCCCACACACACTGACCCTCACTGGGGTACGGGTTCCACACACACTGACTCTCACTGGGGTATGGGTTCCACACACACTGACTCTCACTGGCGTGCGGGTTCCACACACACTGACTCTCACTGGGGTACGGGTTCCACACACACTGACTCTCACTGGGGTACGGGTTCCACACACACTGACTCTCACTGGGATATGGGTTCCACACACACTGACCCTCACTGGAGTACGGGTTCGACACACACTGACTCTCACTGGGGTACGGGTTCCACACACACTGACTCTCACTGGGATATGGGTTCCACACACACTGACCCTCACTGGAGTACGGGTTCCACACACACTGACCCTCACTGGGATATGGGTTCCACACACACTGTCTCTCACTGGGGTATGGGTCCCACACACACTCACTCTCTCTGGGGTACAGGTTCCACACACACTGTCTCTCACTGGGGTACTGGTTCCACACACACTGACTCTCACTGGGATATGGGTTCCACACACATTGACTATCACTCGGGTACAGGTTCCACACACATTGACTCTCACTCGGGTACAGGTTCC
This sequence comes from Mustelus asterias, assembly GCF_964213995.1. Lineage (NCBI taxonomy): Eukaryota > Metazoa > Chordata > Chondrichthyes > Carcharhiniformes > Triakidae > Mustelus > Mustelus asterias. Next base: position 46,814,072 of record NC_135824.1, on the reverse strand, counting down.
ACATACAGTGAGTCTCACTTGGATATGGGTTCCACACACACTGTCTCTCACTGGGTTACAGGTTCCACACACGCTGACTCTCACTGGGGTTCGGTTTCCATACACACTGACTCTCACTGGGTTACAGATTCCACACACACTGGCTCTCACTGGGGTACTGGTTCCACACACACTGACTCTCACTGGGTACTGGTTCCACACACACTGACTCTCACTGGGATATGGGTCCCACACACACTGACTCTCACTGGGGTACGGGTTCCACACACACTGACTCTCACTGGGGTACGAGTCCCACACACACTGACTCTCACTGGGATACGGGCTCCACACACACTGACTCTCACTGGGGTACGGGTCCCACACACAGTGAAGCACACTGGGATATGGGTCCCACGCACACTGACTCTCACTGGGGTACGGGTTCCACACACACTGACTCTCACTGGGGTATGAGTCCCACACACACTGACTCTCACTGGGGTAAGGGTTCCACACACACTGACTCTCACTGGGGTACGGGTCCCACACACACTGAGTCTCACTGGGGTATGGGTCCCACGCACACTGACTCTCACTGGGGTACGGGTTCCACACACACTGACTCTCACTGGGGTATGAGTCCCACACACACTGACTCTCACTGGGGTAAGGGTTCCACACACACTGACTCTCACTGGGGTACGGGTCCCACACACACTGAAGCTCACTGGGGTACGGGTCCCACACACACTGACCCTCACTGGGGTACGGGTTCCACACACACTGACTCTCACTGGGGTATGGGTTCCACACACACTGACTCTCACTGGCGTGCGGGTTCCACACTCACTGACTCTCACTGGCGTGCGGGTTCCACACACACTGACTCTCACTGGGGTACGGGTTCCACACACACTGACTCTCACTGGGGTAAGGGTTCCACACACACTGACTCTCACTGGGGTACGGGTTCCACACACACTGACCCTCACTGGGATATGGGTTCCATACACACTGACGCTCACTGTGGTACGGGTCCCACACACACTGACCCTCACTGGGATATGGGTTCCATACACACTGACCCTCACTGGGATATGGGTTCCATACACACTGACTCTCACTGGAGTACGGGTTCCATACACACTGACCCTCACTGGGGTACGGGTTCCACACACACTGACCCTTACTGGGATATGGGTCCCACACACACTGACCCTCACTGGGGTACGGGTTCCACACACACTGACTCTCACTGGGGTACGGGTCCCACACACACTGACTCTCACTGGGGTACGGGTCCCACACACACTGACTCTCACTGGGGTATGGGTCCCACACACACTGACTCTCACTGGGGTATGGGTCCCACACACACTGACTCTCACTGGGGTAAGGGTTCCACACACACTGACTCTCACTGGGGTACGGGCTCCACACACACTGACTCTCCCTGGGGTACGGGTCCCACACACACTGAAGCTCACTGGGGTACGGGCCCCACACACACTGACTCTCACTGGGGTATGGGTCCCACACACACTGACTCTCACTGGGGTATGGGTCCCACACACACTGACTCTCACTGGCGTAAGGGTTCCACACACACTGACTCTCACTGGGGTACGGGCTCCACACACACTGACTCTCACTGGGGTATGGGTCGCACACACACTGACTCTCACTGGGGTATGGGTCCCACACACACTGACTCTCACTGGGGTAAGGGTTCCACACACACTGACCCTTACTGGGATATGGGTCCCACACACACTGACTCTCACTGGGGTACGGGTTCCACACACACTGACTCTCACTGGGGTACGGGTCCCACACACACTGACTCTCACTGGGGTACGGGTCCCACACGCACTGACTCTCACTGGTGTATGGGTCCCACACACACTGACTCTCACTGGGGTATGGGTCCCACACACACTGACTCTCACTGGGGTACGGGCTCCACACACACTGAAGCTCACTGGGGTACGGGTCCCACACACACTGAAGCTCACTGGGATATGGGTCCCACGCACACTGACTCTCACTGGGGTACGGGTTCCACACACACTGACTCTCACTGGGGTATGAGTCCCACACACACTGACTCTCACTGGGGTAAGGGTTCCACACACACTGACTCTCACTGGGGTACGGGTCCCACACACACTGAAGCTCACTGGGGTACGGGTCCCACACACACTGACCCTCACTGGGGTACGGGTTCCACACACACTGACTCTCACTGGGGTATGGGTTCCACACACACTGACTCTCACTGGCGTGCGGGTTCCACACTCACTGACTCTCACTGGGGTAAGGGTTCCACACACACTGACTCTCACTGGGGTACGGGTCCCACACACACTGACTCTCACTGGGGTAAGGGTTCCACACACACTGACTCTCACTGGGGTACGGGTTCCACACACACTGACCCTCACTGGGATACGGGTTCCCTACACACTGACGCTCACTGGGGTACGGGTCCCACACACACTGACCCTCACTGGGATATGGGTTCCATACACACTGACCCTCACGGGATATGGGTTCCATACACACTGACCCTCACTGGGATTTGGGTTCCACACACACTGACTCTCACTGGAGTACGGGTTCCATACACACTGACCCTCATTGGGGTACGGGTTCCACACACACTGACCCTCACTGGGATATGGGTCCCACACACACTGACTCTCACTGGGGTACGGGCTCCACACACACTGACTCTCACTGGGGTACGGGTCCCACACACACTGAAGCTCACTGGGATACGGGTCCCACACACACTGACTCTCACTGGGGTATGGGTCCCACACACACTGACTCTCACTGGGGTATGGGTCCCACACACACTGACTCTCACTGGGGTAAGGGTTCCACACACACTGACTCTCACTGGGGTACGGGCTCCACACAAACTGACTCTCACTGGGGTACGGGTCCCACACACACTGAAGCTCACTGGGATATGGGTCCCACGCACACTGACTCTCACTGGGGTATGGGTCCCACACACACTGACTCTCACTGGGGTATGGGTCCCACACACACTGACTCTCACTGGGGTAAGGGTTCCACACACACTGACTCTCACTGGGGTACGGGTTCCACACACACTGACCCTCACTGGGATATGGGTTCCATACACACTGACGCTCACTGGGGTACGGGTCCCACACACACTGACCCTCACTGGGATATGGGTTCCATACACACTGACCCTCACTGGGATATGGGTTCCATACACACTGACCCTCACTGGAATTTGGGTTCCACACACACTGACTCTCACTGGAGTACGGGTTCCATACACACTGACCCTCATTGGGGTACGGGTTCCACACACACTGACCCTCACTGGGATATGGGTCCCACACACACTGACTCTCACTGGGGTACGGGTTCCACACACACTGACTCTCACTGGGGTACGGGTCCCACACACACTGACTCTCACTGGGGTACGGGTCCCACACACACTGACTCTCACTGGGGTATGGGTCCCACACACACTGACTCTCACTGGGGTATGGGTCCCACACACACTGACTCTCACTGGGGTAAGGGTTCCACACACACTGACTCTCACTGGGGTACGGGCTCCACACACACTGACTCTCACTGGGGTACGGGTCCCACACACACTGAAGCTCACTGGGGTACGGGTCCCACACACACTGACTCTCACTGGGGTATGGGTCCCACACACACTGACTCTCACTGGGGTATGGGTCCCACACACACTGACTCTCACTGGGGTAAGGGTTCCACACACACTGACTCTCACTGGGGTACGGGCTCCACACACACTGACTCTCACTGGGGTACGGGTCCCACACACACTGAAGCTCACTGGGATATGGGTCCCACGCACACTGACTCTCACTGGGGTACGGGTTCCACACACACTGACTCTCACTGGGGTACGAGTCCCACACACACTGACTCTCACTGGGGTAAGGGTTCCACGCACACTGACTCTCACTGGGGTACGGGTCCCACACACACTGAAGCTCACTGGGGTACGGGTCCCACACACACTGACCCTCACTGGGGTACGGGTTCCACACACACTGACTCTCACTGGGGTATGGGTTCCACACACACTGACTCTCACTGGCGTGCGGGTTCCACACTCACTGACTCTCACTGGGGTAAGGGTTCCACACACACTGACTCTCACTGGGGTACGGGTCCCACACACACTGACTCTCACTGGGGTACGGGTCCCACACACACTGACTCTCACTGGGGTACGGGTTCCACACACACTGACCCTCACTGGGATATGGGTTCCATACACACTGACGCTCACTGGGGTACGGGTCCCACACACACTGACCCTCACTGGGATATGGGTTCCATACACACTGACCCTCACTGGGATATGGGTTCCATACACACTGACCCTCACTGGGATTTGGGTTCCACACACACTGACTCTCACTGGAGTACGGGTTCCATACACACTGAACCTCATTGGGGTACGGGTTCCACACACACTGACCCTCACTGGGATATGGGTCCCACACACACTGACTCTCACTGGGGTATGGGTCCCACACACACTAACTGCCACTGGGGTAAGGGTTCCACACACACTGACTCTCACTGGGGTACGGGCTCCACACACACTGACTCTCACTGGGGTACGGGTCCCACACACACTGAAGCTCACTGGGGTACGGGTCCCACACACACTGAAGCTCACTGGGGTACGGGTCCCACACACACTGACTCTCACTGGGGTATGGGTCCCACACACACTGACTCTCACTGGGGTAAGGGTTCCACACACACTGACTCTCACTGGGGTATGGGTCCCACACACACTAACTCCCACTGGGGTAAGGGTTCCACACACACTGACTCTCACTGGGGTACGGGCTCCACACACACTGACTCTCACTGGGGTACGGGTCCCACACACACTGAAGCTCACTGGGGTACGGGTCCCACACACACTGACTCTCACTGGGGTATGGGTCCCACACACACTGACTCTCACTGGGGTAAGGGTTCCACACACACTGACTCTCACTGGGGTACGGGCTCCACACACACTGACTCTCACTGGGGTACGGGTCCCACACACACTGAAGCTCACTGGGGTACGGGTCCCACACACACTGACCCTCACTGGGGTACGGGTTCCACACACACTGACTCTCACTGGGGTATGGGTTCCACACACACTGACTCTCACTGGCGTGCGGGTTCCACACTCACTGACTCTCACTGGGGTAAGGGTTCCACACACACTGACTCTCACTGGGGTACGGGTCCCACACACAATGACTCTCACTGGGGTAAGGGTTCCACGCACACTGACTCTCACTGGGGTACGGGCTCCACACACACTGACTCTCACTGGGGTACGGGTCCCACACACACTGAAGCTCACTGGGGTACGGGTCCCACACACACTGACCCTCACTGGGGTACGGGTTCCACACACACTGACTCTCACTGGGGTATGGGTTCCACACACACTGACTCTCACTGGCGTGCGGGTTCCACACACACTGACTCTCACTGGGGTACGGGTTCCACACACACTGACTCTCACTGGGGTACGGGTTCCACACACACTGACTCTCACTGGGATATGGGTTCCACACACACTGACCCTCACTGGAGTACGGGTTCCACACCCACTGACTCTCACTGGGGTACGGGTTCCACACACACTGACTCTCACTGGGATATGGGTTCCACACACACTGACCCTCACTGGAGTACGGGTTCCACACACACTGACCCTCACTGGGATATGGGTTCCACACACACTGTCTCTCACTGGGGTATGGGTCCCACACACACTCACTCTCTCTGGGGTACAGGTTCCACACACACTGTCTCTCACTGGGGTACTGGTTCCACACACACTGACTCTCACTGGGATATGGGTTCCACACACATTGACTATCACTCGGGTACAGGTTCCACACACATTGACTCTCACTCGGGTACAGGTTCCACATACAGTGAGTCTCACTTGGATATGGGTTCCACACTCACTGTCTCTCACTGGGTTACAGGTTCCACACACGCTGACTCTCACTGGGGTTCGGTTTCCATACACACTGACTCTCACTGGGTTACAGATTCCACACACACTGGCTCTCACTGGGGTACTGGTTCCACACACACTGACTCTCACTGGGTACTGGTTCCACACACACTGACTCTCACTGGGATATGGGTCCCACACACACTGACTCTCACTGGGGTACGGGTTCCACACACACTGACTCTCACTGGGGTACGAGTCCCACACACACTGACTCTCACTGGGATACGGGCTCCACACACACTGACTCTCACTGGGGTACGGGTCCCACACACAGTGAAGCTCACTGGGATATGGGTCCCACGCACACTGACTCTCACTGGGGTACGGGTTCCACACACACTGACTCTCACTGGGGTACGAGTCCCACACACACTGACTCTCACTGGGGTAAGGGTTCCACACACACTGACTCTCACTGGGGTACGGGTCCCACACACACTGAGTCTCACTGGGGTACGGGTCCCACACACACTGACTCTCACTGGGGTTGGGGTCCCACACACACTGACTCTCACTGGGGTACGGGTCCCACACACACTGACTCTCACTGGGGTACGGGTCCCACACACACTGACTCTCACTGGGGTATGGGTCCCACACACACTGACCCTCACTGGGGTACGGGTCCCACACACACTGACTCTCACTGGGGTAAGGGTTCCACACACACTGACTCTCACTGGGGTACGGGCTCCACACACACTGACTCTCACTGGGGTACGGGTCCCACACACACTGAAGCTCACTGGGGTACGGGTCCCACACACACTGACCCTCACTGGGGTACGGGTTCCACACACACTGACTCTCACTGGGGTATGGGTTCCACACACACTGACTCTCACTGGCGTGCGGGTTCCACACTCACTGACTCTCACTGGGGTAAGGGTTCCACACACACTGACTCTCACTGGGGTACGGGTCCCACACACACTGACTCTCACTGGGGTAAGGGTTCCACACACACTGACTCTCACTGGGGTACGGGTTCCACACACACTGACCCTCACTGGGATATGGGTTCCATACACACTGACGCTCACTGGGGTACGGGTCCCACACACACTGACCCTCACTGGGATATGGGTTCCATACACACTGACCCTCACTGGGATATGGGTTCCATACACACTGACTCTCACTGGAGTACGGGTTCCATACACACTGACCCTCACTGGGGTACGGGTTCCACACACACTGACCCTTACTGGGATATGGGTCCCACACACACTGACTCTCACTGGGGTACGGGTTCCACACACACTGACTCTCACTGGGGTACGGGTCCCACACACACTGACTCTCACTGGGGTACGGGTCCCACACACACTGACTCTCACTGGGGTATGGGTCCCACACACACTGACTCTCACTGGGGTATGGGTCCCACACACACTGACTCTCACTGGGGTAAGGGTTCCACACACACTGACTCTCACTGGGGTACGGGCTCCACACACACTGACTCTCCCTGGGGTACGGGTCCCACACACACTGAAGCTCACTGGGGTACGGGCCCCACACACACTGACTCTCACTGGGGTATGGGTCCCACACACACTGACTCTCACTGGGGTATGGGTCCCACACACACTGACTCTCACTGGGGTAAGGGTTCCACACACACTGACTCTCACTGGGGTACGGGCTCCACACACACTGACTCTCACTGGGGTATGGGTCGCACACACACTGACTCTCACTGGGGTATGGGTCCCACACACACTGACTCTCACTGGGGTATGGGTCCCACACACACTGACTCTCACTGGGGTAAGGGTTCCACACACACTGACTCTCACTGGGGTACGGGTTCCACACACACTGACTCTCACTGGGGTACGGGTCCCACACACACTGACTCTCACTGGGGTACGGGTCCCACACACACTGACTCTCACTGGGGTATGGGTCCCACACACACTGACTCTCACTGGGGTATGGGTCCCACACACACTGACTCTCACTGGGGTAAGGGTTCCACACACACTGACTCTCACTGGGGTACGGGCTCCACACACACTGACTCTCCCTGGGGTACGGGTCCCACACACACTGAAGCTCACTGGGGTACGGGCCCCACACACACTGACTCTCACTGGGGTATGGGTCCCACACACACTGACCCTCACTGGGATATGGGTTCCATACACACTGACCCTCACTGGGATATGGGTTCCATACACACTGACTCTCACTGGGTTACAGATTCCACACACACTGGCTCTCACTGGGGTACTGGTTCCACACACACTGACTCTCACTGGGTACTGGTTCCACACACACTGACTCTCACTGGGATATGGGTCCCACACACACTGACTCTCACTGGGGTACGGGTTCCACACACACTGACTCTCACTGGGGTACGAGTCCCACACACACTGACTCTCACTGGGATACGGGCTCCACACACACTGACTCTCACTGGGGTACGGGTCCCACACACAGTGAAGCTCACTGGGATATGGGTCCCACGCACACTGACTCTCACTGGGGTACGGGTTCCACACACACTGACTCTCACTGGGGTACGAGTCCCACACACACTGACTCTCACTGGGGTAAGGGTTCCACACACACTGACTCTCACTGGGGTACGGGTCCCACACACACTGAGTCTCACTGGGGTACGGGTCCCACACACACTGACTCTCACTGGGGTCGGGGTCCCACACACACTGACTCTCACTGGGGTACGGGTCCCACACACACTGACTCTCACTGGGGTACGGGTCCCACACACACTGACTCTCACTGGGGTATGGGTCCCACACACACTGACCCTCACTGGGGTACGGGTCCCACACACACTGACTCTCACTGGGGTAAGGGTTCCACACACACTGACTCTCACTGGGGTACGGGCTCCACACACACTGACTCTCACTGGGGTACGGGTCCCACACACACTGAAGCTCACTGGGGTACGGGTCCCACACACACTGACCCTCACTGGGGTACGGGTTCCACACACACTGACTCTCACTGGGGTATGGGTTCCACACACACTGACTCTCACTGGCGTGCGGGTTCCACACTCACTGACTCTCACTGGGGTAAGGGTTCCACACACACTGACTCTCACTGGGGTACGGGTCCCACACACACTGACTCTCACTGGGGTAAGGGTTCCACACACACTGACTCTCACTGGGGTACGGGTTCCACACACACTGACCCTCACTGGGATATGGGTTCCATACACACTGACGCTCACTGGGGTACGGGTCCCACACACACTGACCCTCACTGGGATATGGGTTCCATACACACTGACCCTCACTGGGATATGGGTTCCATACACACTGACTCTCACTGGAGTACGGGTTCCATACACACTGACCCTCACTGGGGTACGGGTTCCACACACACTGACCCTTACTGGGATATGGGTCCCACACACACTGACTCTCACTGGGGTACGGGTTCCACACACACTGACTCTCACTGGGGTACGGGTCCCACACACACTGACTCTCACTGGGGTACGGGTCCCACACACACTGACTCTCACTGGGGTATGGGTCCCACACACACTGACTCTCACTGGGGTATGGGTCCCACACACACTGACTCTCACTGGGGTAAGGGTTCCACACACACTGACTCTCACTGGGGTACGGGCTCCACACACACTGACTCTCCCTGGGGTACGGGTCCCACACACACTGAAGCTCACTGGGGTACGGGCCCCACACACACTGACTCTCACTGGGGTATGGGTCCCACACACACTGACTCTCACTGGGGTATGGGTCCCACACACACTGACTCTCACTGGGGTAAGGGTTCCACACACACTGACTCTCACTGGGGTACGGGCTCCACACACACTGACTCTCACTGGGGTATGGGTCGCACACACACTGACTCTCACTGGGGTATGGGTCCCACACACACTGACTCTCACTGGGGTATGGGTCCCACACACACTGACTCTCACTGGGGTAAGGGTTCCACACACACTGACTCTCACTGGGGTACGGGCTCCACACACACTGACTCTCACTGGCGTGCGGGTTCCACACTCACTGACTCTCACTGGGGTAAGGGTTCCACACACACTGACTCTCACTGGGGTACGGGTCCCACACACACTGACTCTCACTGGGGTAAGGGTTCCACGCACACTGACTCTCACTGGGGTACGGGCTCCACACACACTGACTCTCACTGGGGTACGGGTCCCACACACACTGAAGCTCACTGGGGTATGGGTCCCACACACACTGACCCTCACTGGGGTACGGGTTCCACACACACTGACTCTCACTGGGGTATGGGTTCCACACACACTGACTCTCACTGGCGTGCGGGTTCCACACACACTGACTCTCACTGGGGTACGGGTTCCACACACACTGACTCTCACTGGGGTACGGGTTCCACACACACTGACTCTCACTGGGATATGGGTTCCACACACACTGACCCTCACTGGAGTACGGGTTCGACACACACTGACTCTCACTGGGGTACGGGTTCCACACACACTGACTCTCACTGGGATATGGGTTCCACACACACTGACCCTCACTGGAGTACGGGTTCCACACACACTGACCCTCACTGGGATATGGGTTCCACACACACTGTCTCTCACCGGGGTATGGGTCCCACACACACTCACTCTCTCTGGGGTACAGGTTCCACACACACTGTCTCTCACTGGGGTACTGGTTCCACACACACTGACTCTCACTGGGATATGGGTTCCACACACATTGACTATCACTCGGGTACAGGTTCCACACACATTGACTCTCACTCGGGTACAGGTTCCACATACAGTGAGTCTCACTTGGATATGGGTTCCACACACACTGTCTCTCACTGGGTTACAGGTTCCACACACGCTGACTCTCACTGGGGTTCGGTTTCCATACACACTGACTCTCACTGGGTTACAGATTCCACACACACTGGCTCTCACTGGGGTACTGGTTCCACACACACTGACTCTCACTGGGTACTGGTTCCACACACACTGACTCTCACTGGGATATGGGTCCCACACACACTGACTCTCACTGGGGTACGGGTTCCACACACACTGACTCTCACTGGGGTACGAGTCCCACACACACTGACTCTCACTGGGATACGGGCTCCACACACACTGACTCTCACTGGGGTACGGGTCCCACACACAGTGAAGCACACTGGGATATGGGTCCCACGCACACTGACTCTCACTGGGGTACGGGTTCCACACACACTGACTCTCACTGGGGTATGAGTCCCACACACACTGACTCTCACTGGGGTAAGGGTTCCACACACACTGACTCTCACTGGGGTACGGGTCCCACACACACTGAGTCTCACTGGGGTATGGGTCCCACGCACACTGACTCTCACTGGGGTACGGGTTCCACACACACTGACTCTCACTGGGGTATGCGTCCCACACACACTGACTCTCACTGGGGTAAGGGTTCCACACACACTGACTCTCACTGGGGTACGGGTCCCACACACACTGAAGCTCACTGGGGTACGGGTCCCACACACACTGACCCTCACTGGGGTACGGGTTCCACACACACTGACTCTCACTGGGGTATGGGTTCCACACACACTGACTCTCACTGGCGTGCGGGTTCCACACTCACTGACTCTCACTGGGGTAAGGGTTCCACACACACTGACTCTCACTGGGGTACGGGTCCCACACACACTGACTCTCACTGGGGTAAGGGTTCCACACACACTGACTCTCACTGGGGTACGGGTTCCACACACACTGACCCTCACTGGGATATGGGTTCCCTACACACTGACGCTCACTGGGGTACGGGTCCCACACACACTGACCCTCACTGGGATATGGGTTCCATACACACTGACCCTCACTGGGATATGGGTTCCATACACACTGACCCTCACTGGGATTTGGGTTCCACACACACTGACTCTCACTGGAGTACGGGTTCCATACACACTGACCCTCATTGGGGTACGGGTTCCAAACACACTGACCCTCACTGGGATATGGGTCCCACACACACTGACTCTCACTGGGGTACGGGCTCCACACACACTGACTCTCACTGGGGTACGGGTCCCACACACACTGAAGCTCACTGGGATACGGGTCCCACACACACTGACTCTCACTGGGGTATGGGTCCCACACACACTGACTCTCACTGGGGTATGGGTCCCACACACACTGACTCTCACTGGGGTAAGGGTTCCACACACACTGACTCTCACTGGGGTACGGGCTCCACACAAACTGACTCTCACTGGGGTACGGGTCCCACACACACTGAAGCTCACTGGGATATGGGTCCCACGCACACTGACTCTCACTGGGGTATGGGTCCCACACACACTGACTCTCACTGGGGTATGGGTCCCACACACACTGACTCTCACTGGGGTAAGGGTTCCACACACACTGACTCTCACTGGGGTACGGGTTCCACACACACTGACCCTCACTGGGATATGGGTTCCATACACACTGACGCTCACTGGGGTACGGGTCCCACACACACTGACCCTCACTGGGATATGGGTTCCATACACACTGACCCTCACTGGGATATGGGTTCCATACACACTGACCCTCACTGGAATTTGGGTTCCACACACACTGACTCTCACTGGAGTACGGGTTCCATACACACTGACCCTCATTGGGGTACGGGTTCCACACACACTGACCCTCACTGGGATATGGGTCCCACACACACTGACTCTCACTGGGGTACGGGCTCCACACACACTGACTCTCACTGGGGTACGGGTCCCACACACACTGAAGCTCACTGGGGTACGGGTCCCACACACACTGACTCTCACTGGGGTATGGGTCCCACACACACTGACTCTCACTGGGGTATGGGTCCCACACACACTGACTCTCACTGGGGTAAGGGTTCCACACACACTGACTCTCACTGGGGTACGGGCTCCACACACACTGACTCTCACTGGGGTACGGGTCCCACACACACTGAAGCTCACTGGGATATGGGTCCCACGCACACTGACTCTCACTGGGGTACGGGTTCCACACACACTGACTCTCACTGGGGTACGAGTCCCACACACACTGACTCTCACTGGGGTAAGGGTTCCACGCACACTGACCCTCACTGGGGTACGGGTCCCACACACACTGAAGCTCACTGGGGTACGGGTCCCACACACACTGACCCTCACTGGGGTACGGGTTCCACACACACTGACTCTCACTGGGGTATGGGTTCCACACACACTGACTCTCACTGGCGTGCGGGTTCCACACTCACTGACTCTCACTGGGGTAAGGGTTCCACACACACTGACTCTCACTGGGGTACGGGTCCCACACACACTGACTCTCACTGGGGTACGGGTCCCACACACACTGACTCTCACTGGGGTACGGGTTCCACACACACTGACCCTCACTGGGATATGGGTTCCATACACACTGACGCTCACTGGGGTACGGGTCCCACACACACTGACCCTCACTGGGATATGGGTTCCATACACACTGACCCTCACTGGGATATGGGTTCCATACACACTGACCCTCACTGGGATTTGGGTTCCACACACACTGACTCTCACTGGAGTACGGGTTCCATACACACTGACCCTCATTGGGGTACGGGTTCCACACACACTGACCCTCACTGGGATATGGGTCCCACACACACTGACTCTCACTGGGGTATGGGTCCCACACACACTAACTCCCACTGGGGTAAGGGTTCCACACACACTGACTCTCACTGGGGTACGGGCTGCACACACACTGACTCTCACTGGGGTATGGGTCCCACACACACTAACTCCCACTGGGGTAAGGGTTCCACACACACTGACTCTCACTGGGGTACGGGTCCCACACACACTGAAGCTCACTGGGGTACGGGTCCCACACACACTGAAGCTCACTGGGGTACGGGTCCCACACACACTGACTCTCACTGGGGTACGGGTCCCACACACACTGACTCTCACTGGGGTATGGGTTCCACACACACTGACTCTCACTGGGGTATGGGTCCCACACACACTAACTCCCACTGGGGTAAGGGTTCCACACACACTGACTCTCACTGGGGTACGGGCTCCACACACACTGACTCTCACTGGGGTACGGGTCCCACACACACTGAAGCTCACTGGGGTACGGGTCCCACACACACTGACTCTCACTGGGGTATGGGTCCCACACACACTGACTCTCACTGGGGTAAGGGTTCCACACACACTGACTCTCACTGGGGTACGGGCTCCACACACACTGACTCTCACTGGGGTACGGGTCCCACACACACTGAAGCTCACTGGGGTACGGGTCCCACACACACTGACCCTCACTGGGGTACGGGTTCCACACACACTGACTCTCACTGGGGTATGGGTTCCACACACACTGACTCTCACTGGCGTGCGGGTTCCACACTCACTGACTCTCACTGGGGTAAGGGTTCCACACACACTGACTCTCACTGGGGTACGGGTCCCACACACACTGACTCTCACTGGGGTAAGGGTTCCACGCACACTGACTCTCACTGCGGTACGGGCTCCACACACACTGACTCTCACTGGGGTACGGGTCCCACACACACTGAAGCTCACTGGGGTACGGGTCCCACACACACTGACCCTCACTGGGGTACGGGTTCCACACACACTGACTCTCACTGGGGTATGGGTTCCACACACACTGACTCTCACTGGCGTGCGGGTTCCACACACACTGACTCTCACTGGGGTACGGGTTCCACACACACTGACTCTCACTGGGATATGGGTTCCACACACACTGACCCTCACTGGAGTACGGGTTCCACACCCACTGACTCTCACTGGGGTACGGGTTCCACACACACTGACTCTCACTGGGATATGGGTTCCACACACACTGACCCTCACTGGAGTACGGGTTCCACACACACTGACCCTCACTGGGATATGGGTTCCACACACACTGTCTCTCACTGGGGTATGGGTCCCACACACACTCACTCTCTCTGGGGTACAGGTTCCACACACACTGTCTCTCACTGGGGTACTGGTTCCACACACACTGACTCTCACTGGGATATGGGTTCCACACACATTGACTATCACTCGGGTACAGGTTCCACACACATTGACTCTCACTCGGGTACAGGTTCCACATACAGTGAGTCTCACTTGGATATGGGTTCCACACACGCTGACTCTCACTGGGGTTCGGTTTCCATACACACTGACTCTCACTGGGTTACAGATTCCACACACACTGGCTCTCACTGGGGTACTGGTTCCACACACACTGACTCTCACTGGGTACTGGTTCCACACACACTGACTCTCACTGGGGTACGAGTCCCACACACACTGACTCTCACTGGGATACGGGCTCCACACACACTGACTCTCACTGGGGTACGGGTCCCACACACAGTGAAGCTCACTGGGATATGGGTCCCACGCACACTGACTCTCACTGGGGTACGGGTTCCACACACACTGACTCTCACTGGGGTACGAGTCCCACACACACTGACTCTCACTGGGGTAAGGGTTCCACACACACTGACTCTCACTGGGGTACGGGTCCCACACACACTGAGTCTCACTGGGGTACGGGTCCCACACACACTGACTCTCACTGGGGTCGGGGTCCCACACACACTGACTCTCACTGGGGTACGGGTCCCACACACACTGACTCTCACTGGGGTACGGGTCCCACACACACTGACTCTCACTGGGGTAAGGGTTCCACACATACTGACTCTCACTGGGGTACGGGCTCCACACACACTGACTCTCACTGGGGTACGGGTCCCACACACACTGAAGCTCACTGGGGTACGGGTCCCACACACACTGACCCTCACTGGGGTACGGGTTCCACACACACTGACTCTCACTGGGGTATGGGTTCCACACACACTGACTCTCACTGGCGTGCGGGTTCCACACTCACTGACTCTCACTGGGGTAAGGGTTCCACACACACTGACTCTCACTGGGGTACGGGTCCCACACACACTGACTCTCACTGGGGTAAGGGTTCCACACACACTGACTCTCACTGGGGTACGGGTTCCACACACACTGACCCTCACTGGGATATGGGTTCCATACACACTGACGCTCACTGGGGTACGGGTCCCACACACACTGACCCTCACTGGGATATGGGTTCCATACACACTGACCCTCACTGGGATATGGGTTCCATACACACTGACTCTCACTGGAGTACGGGTTCCATACACACTGACCCTCACTGGGGTACGGGTTCCACACACACTGACCCTTACTGGGATATGGGTCCCACACACACTGACTCTCACTGGGGTACGGGTTCCACACACACTGACTCTCACTGGGGTACGGGTCCCACACACACTGACTCTCACTGGGGTACGGGTCCCACACACACTGACTCTCACTGGGGTATGGGTCCCACACACACTGACTCTCACTGGGGTATGGGTCCCACACACACTGACTCTCACTGGGGTAAGGGTTCCACACACACTGACTCTCACTGGGGTACGGGCTCCACACACACTGACTCTCCCTGGGGTACGGGTCCCACACACACTGAAGCTCACTGGGGTACGGGCCCCACACACACTGACTCTCACTGGGGTATGGGTCCCACACACACTGACTCTCACTGGGGTATGGGTCCCACACACACTGACTCTCACTGGGGTAAGGGTTCCACACACACTGACTCTCACTGGGGTACGGGCTCCACACACACTGACTCTCACTGGCGTGCGGGTTCCACACTCACTGACTCTCACTGGGGTAAGGGTTCCACACACACTGACTCTCACTGGGGTACGGGTCCCACACACACTGACTCTCACTGGGGTAAGGGTTCCACGCACACTGACTCTCAATGGGGTACGGGCTCCACACACACTGACTCTCACTGGCGTGCGGGTTCCACACTCACTGACTCTCACTGGGGTAAGGGTTCCACACACACTGACTCTCACTGGGGTACGGGTCCCACACACACTGACTCTCACTGGGGTAAGGGTTCCACACACACTGACTCTCACTGGGGTACGGGCTCCACACACACTGACTCTCACTGGGGTACGGGTCCCACACACACTGAAGCTCACTGGGGTATGGGTCCCACACACACTGACTCTCACTGGGTACTGGTTCCACACACACTGACTCTCACTGGGATATGGGTCCCACACACACTGACTCTCACTGGGGTACGGGTTCCACACACACTGACTCTCACTGGGGTACGAGTCCCACACACACTGACTCTCACTGGGATACGGGCTCCACACACACTGACTCTCACTGGGGTACGGGTCCCACACACAGTGAAGCTCACTGGGATATGGGTCCCACGCACACTGACTCTCCCTGGGGTACGGGTTCCACACACACTGACTCTCACTGGGGTACGAGTCCCACACACACTGACTCTCACTGGGGTAAGGGTTCCACACACACTGACTCTCACTGGGGTACGGGTCCCACACACACTGAGTCTCACTGGGGTACGGGTCCCACACACACTGACTCTCACTGGGGTCGGGGTCCCACACACACTGACTCTCACTGGGGTACGGGTCCCACACACACTGACTCTCACTGGGGTATGAGTCCCACACACACTGACTCTCACTGGGGTAAGGGTTCCACACACACTGACTCTCACTGGGGTACGGGTCCCACACACACTGAGTCTCACTGGGGTACGGGTCCCACACACACTGACTCTCACTGGGGTAGGGGTCCCACACACACTGACTCTCACTGGGGTACGGGTCCCACACACACTGACTCTCACTGGGGTACGGGTCCCACACACACTGACTCTCACTGGGGTCTGGGTCCCACACACACTGACCCTCACTGGGGTACGGGTCCCACACACACTGACTCTCACTGGGGTTAGGGTTCCACACACACTGACTCTCACTGGGGTACGGGCTCCACACACACTGACTCTCACTGGGGTACGGGTCCCACACACACTGAAGCTCACTGGGGTATGGGTCCCACACACACTGACCCTCACTGGGGTACGGGTTCCACACACACTGACTCTCACTGGGGTATGGGTTCCACACACACTGACTCTCACTGGCGTGCGGGTTCCACACACACTGACTCTCACTGGGGTAAGGGTTCCACACACACTGACTCTCACTGGGGTACGGGTCCCACACACACTGACTCTCACTGGGGTAAGGGTTCCACACACACTGACTCTCACTGGGGTACGGGTTCCACACACACTGACCCTCACTGGGATATGGGTTCCATACACACTGACGCTCACTGGGGTACGGGTCCCACACACACTGACCCTCACTGGGATATGGGTTCCATACACACTGACCCTCACTGGGATATGGGTTCCATACACACTGACTCTCACTGGAGTACGGGTTCCATACACACTGACCCTCACTGGGGTACGGGTTCCACACACACTGACCCTTACTGGGATATGGGTCCCACACACACTGATTCTCACTGGGGTACGGGTTCCACACACACTGACTCTCACTGGGGTACGGGTCCCACACACACTGACTCTCACTGGGGTACGGGTCCCACACACACTGACTCTCACTGGGGTATGGGTCCCACACACACTGACTCTCACTGGGGTATGGGTCCCACACACACTGACTCTCACTGGGGTAAGGGTTCCACACACACTGACTCTCACTGGGGTACGGGCTCCACACACACTGACTCTCCCTGGGGTACGGGTCCCACACACACTGAAGCTCACTGGGGTATGGGCCCCACACACACTGACTCTCACTGGGGTATGGGTCCCACACACACTGACTCTCACTGGGGTATGGGTCCCACACACACTGACTCTCACTGGGGTAAGGGTTCCACACACACTGACTCTCACTGGGGTACGGGCTCCACACACGCTGATTCTCACTGGGGTATGGGTCGCAAACACACTGACTCTCACTGGGGTATGGGTCCCACACACACTGACTCTCACTGGGGTAAGGGTTCCACACACACTGACCCTTACTGGGCTATGGGTCCCACACACACTGACTCTCACTGGGGTACGGGTTCCACACACACTGACTCTCACTGGGGTACGGGTCCCACACACACTGACTCTCACTGGGGTACGGGTCCCACACGCACTGACTCTCACTGGTGTATGGGTCCCACACACACAGACTCTCACTGGGGTATGGGTCCCACACACACTGACTCTCACTGGGGTAAGGGTTCCACACACACTGACTCGCACTGGGGTACGGGCTCCACACACACTGACTCTCACTGGGGTACGGGTCCCACACACACTGAAGCTCACTGGGGTACGGGTCCCACACACACTGACTCTCACTGGGGTATGGGTCCCACACACACTGACTCTCACTGGGGTATGGGTCCCACACACACTGACTCTCACTGGGGTAAGGGTTCCACACACACTGACTCTCACTGGGGTACGGGCTCCACACACACTGACTCTCACTAGGGTACGGGTCCCACACACACTGAAGCTCACTGGGATATGGGTCCCACGCACACTGACTCTCACTGGGGTACGGGTTCCACACACACTGACTCTCACTGGGGTATGGGTCCCACACACACTGACTCTCACTGGGGTAAGGGTTCCACACACACTGACTCTCACTGGGGTACGGGTCCCACACACACTGAAGCTCACTGGGGTACGGGTCCCACACACACTGACCCTCACTGGGGTACGGGTTCCACACACACTGACTCTCACTGGGGTATGGGTTCCACACACACTGACTCTCACTGGCGTGCGGGTTCCACACTCACTGACTCTCACTGGGGTAAGGGTTCCACACACACTGACTCTCACTGGGGTACGGGTCCCACACACACTGACTCTCACTGGGATATGGGTTCCCTACACACTGACGCTCACTGGGGTACGGGTCCCACACACACTGACCCTCACTGGGATATGGGTTCCATACACACTGACCCTCACTGGGATATGGGTTCCATACACACTGACCCTCACTGGGATTTGGGTTCCACACACACTGACTCTCACTGGAGTACGGGTTCCATACACACTGACCCTCATTGGGGTACGGGTTCCACACACACTGACCCTCACTGGGATATGGGTCCCACACACACTGACTCTCACTGGGGTACGGGCTCCACACACACTGACTCTCACTGGGGTACGGGTCCCACACACACTGAAGCTCACTGGGATACGGGTCCCACACACACTGACTCTCACTGGGGTATGGGTCCCACACACACTGACTCTCACTGGGGTATGGGTCCCACACACACTGACTCTCACTGGGGTAAGGGTTCCACACACACTGACTCTCACTGGGGTACGGGCTCCACACAAACTGACTCTCACTGGGGTACGGGTCCCACACACACTGAAGCTCACTGGGATATGGGTCCCACGCACACTGACTCTCACTGGGGTACGGGTTCCACACACACTGACTCTCACTGCGGTACGGGTCCCACACACACTGACTCTCACTCGGGTAAGGGTTCCACACACACTGACTCTCACTGGGGTACGGGTCCCACACACACTGACTCTCACTGGGGTACGGGTCCCACACACACTGAGTCTCACTGGGGTATGGGTCCCACACACACTGACTCTCACTGGGGTATGGGTCCCACACACACTGACTCTCACTGGGGTACGGGTCCCACACACACTGACTCTCACTGGGGTATGGGTCCCACACACACTGACCCTCACTGGGGTACGGGTCCCACACACACTGACTCTCACTGGGGTAAGGGGTCCACACACACTGACTCTCACTGGGGTACGGGCTCCACACACACTGACTCTCACTGGGGTACGGGTCCCACACACACTGAAGCTCACTGGGGTAAGGGTTCCACACACACTGACTCTCACTGGGGTAAGGGGTCCACACACACTGACTCTCACTGGGGTACGGGCTCCACACACACTGACTCTCACTGGGGTACGGGTCCCACACACACTGAAGCTCACTGGGGTATGGGTCCCACACACACTGACCCTCACTGGGGTAAGGGTTCCACACACACTGACTCTCACTGGGGTACGGGTCCCACACACACTGAAGCTCACTGGGGTATGGGTCCCACACACACTGACCCTCACTGGGGTACGGGTTCCACACACACTGACTCTCACTGGGGTATAGGTTCCACACACACTGACTCTCACTGGCGTGCGGGTTCCACACTCACTGACTCTCACTGGGGTAAGGGTCCCACACACACTGACTCTCACTGGGGTACGGGTTCCACACACACTGAAGCTCACTGGGATATGGGTCCCACGCACACTGACTCTCACTGGGGTACGGGTTCCACACACACTGACTCTCACTGCGGTACGGGTCCCACACACACTGACTCTCACTCGGGTAAGGGTTCCACACACGCTGACTCTCACTGGGGTACGGGTCCCACACACACTGACTCTCACTGGGGTACGGGTCCCACACACACTGAGTCTCACTGGGGTATGGGTCCCACACACACTGACTCTCACTGGGGTATGGGTCCCACACACACTGACTCTCACTGGGGTACGGGTCCCACACACACTGACTCTCACTGGGGTATGGGTCCCACACACACTGACCCTCACTGGGGTACGGGTCCCACACACACTGACTCTCACTGGGGTAAGGGGTCCACACACACTGACTCTCACTGGGGTACGGGCTCCACACACACTGACTCTCACTGGGGTACGGGTCCCACACACACTGAAGCTCACTGGGGTAAGGGTTCCACACACACTGACTCTCACTGGGGTAAGGGGTCCACACACACTGACTCTCACTGGGGTACGGGCTCCACACACACTGACTCTCACTGGGGTACGGGTCCCACACACACTGAAGCTCACTGGGGTATGGGTCCCACACACACTGACCCTCACTGGGGTAAGGGTTCCACACACACTGACTCTCACTGGGGTACGGGTCCCACACACACTGAAGCTCACTGGGGTATGGGTCCCACACACACTGACCCTCACTGGGGTACGGGTTCCACACACAGACTCTCACTGGGGTACTGGTTCCACACACACTGACTCTCACTGGGTACTGGTTCCACACACACTGACTCTCACTGGGATATGGGTCCCACACACACTGACTCTCACTGGGGTACGGGTTCCACACACACTGACTCTCACTGGGGTACGGGTCCCACACACACTGACTCTCACTGGGGTACTGGTCCCACACACACTGACTCTCACTGGGGTACGGGTCCCACACACACTGACTCTCACTGGGGTATGGGTCCCACACACACTGACTCTCACTGGGGTATGGGTCCCACACACACTGACTCTCACTGGGGTAAGGGTTCCACACACACTGACTCTCACTGGGGTACGGGCTCCACACACACTGACTATCCCTGGGGTACGGGTCCCACACACACTGAAGCTCACTGGGGTATGGGCCCCACACACACTGACTCTCACTGGGGTATGGGTCCCACACACACTGACTCTCACTGGGGTATGGGTCCCACACACACTGACTCTCACTGGGGTAAGGGTTCCACACACACTGACTCTCACTGGGGTACGGGCTCCACACACGCTGATTCTCACTGGGGTATGGGTCGCAAACACACTGACTCTCACTGGGGTATGGGTCCCACACACACTGACTCTCACTGGGGTACGGGTTCCACACACACTGACCCTTACTGGGCTATGGGTCCCACACACACTGACTCTCACTGGGGTACGGTTCCACACACACTGACTCTCACTGTGGTACGGGTCCCACACACACTGACTCTCACTGGGGTACGGGTCCCACACGCACTGACTCTCACTGGTGTATGGGTCCCACACACACTGACTCTCACTGGGGTATGGGTCCCACACACACTGACTCTCACTGGGGTAAGGGTTCCACACACACTGACTCGCACTGGGGTACGGGCTCCACACACACTGACTCTCACTGGGGTACGGGTCCCACACACACTGAAGCTCACTGGGGTACGGGTCCCACACACACTGACTCTCACTGGGGTATGGGTCCCACACACACTGACTCTCACTGGGGTATGGGTCCCACACACACTGACTCTCACTGGGGTAAGGGTTCCACACACACTGACTCTCACTGGGGTACGGGCTCCACACACACTGACTCTCACTAGGGTACGGGTCCCACACACACTGAAGCTCACTGGGATATGGGTCCCACGCACACTGACTCTCACTGGGGTACGGGTTCCACACACACTGACTCTCACTGGGGTATGGGTCCCACACACACTGACTCTCACTGGGGTAAGGGTTCCACACACACTGACTCTCACTGGGGTACGGGTCCCACACACACTGAAGCTCACTGGGGTACGGGTCCCACACACACTGACCCTCACTGGGGTACGGGTTCCACACACACTGACTCTCACTGGGGTATGGGTTCCACACACACTGACTCTCACTGGCGTGCGGGTTCCACACTCACTGACTCTCACTGGGGTAAGGGTTCCACACACACTGACTCTCACTGGGGTACGGGTCCCACACACACTGACTCTCACTGGGATATGGGTTCCCTACACACTGACGCTCACTGGGGTACGGGTCCCACACACACTGACCCTCACTGGGATATGGGTTCCATACACACTGACCCTCACTGGGATATGGGTTCCATACACACTGACCCTCACTGGGATTTGGGTTCCACACACACTGACTCTCACTGGAGTACGGGTTCCATACACACTGACCCTCATTGGGGTACGGGTTCCACACACACTGACCCTCACTGGGATATGGGTCCCACACACACTGACTCTCACTGGGGTCCGGGCTCCACACACACTGACTCTCACTGGGGTACGGGTCCCACACACACTGAAGCTCACTGGGATACGGGTCCCACACACACTGACTCTCACTGGGGTATGGGTCCCACACACACTGACTCTCACTGGGGTATGGGTCCCACACACACTGACTCTCACTGGGGTAAGGGTTCCACACACACTGACTCTCACTGGGGTACGGGCTCCACACAAACTGACTCTCACTGGGGTACGGGTCCCACACACACTGAAGCTCACTGGGATATGGGTCCCACGCACACTGACTCTCACTGGGGTACGGGTTCCACACACACTGACTCTCACTGCGGTACGGGTCCCACACACACTGACTCTCACTCGGGTAAGGGTTCCACACACACTGACTCTCACTGGGGTACGGGTCCCACACACACTGACTCTCACTGGGGTACGGGTCCCACACACACTGAGTCTCACTGGGGTATGGGTCCCACACACACTGACTCTCACTGGGGTATGGGTCCCACACACACTGACTCTCACTGGGGTACGGGTCCCACACACACTGACTCTCACTGGGGTATGGGTCCCACACACACTGACCCTCACTGGGGTACGGGTCCCACACACACTGACTCTCACTGGGGTAAGGGGTCCACACACACTGACTCTCACTGGGGTACGGGCTCCACACACACTGACTCTCACTGGGGTACGGGTCCCACACACACTGAAGCTCACTGGGGTAAGGGTTCCACACACACTGACTCTCACTGGGGTAAGGGGTCCACACACACTGACTCTCACTGGGGTACGGGCTCCACACACACTGACTCTCACTGGGGTACGGGTCCCACACACACTGAAGCTCACTGGGGTATGGGTCCCACACACACTGACCCTCACTGGGGTAAGGGTTCCACACACACTGACTCTCACTGGGGTACGGGTCCCACACACACTGAAGCTCACTGGGGTATGGGTCCCACACACACTGACACTCACTGGGGTACGGGTTCCACACACACTGACTCTCACTGGGGTATGGGTTCCACACACACTGACTCTCACTGGCGTGCGGGTTCCACACTCACTGACTCTCACTGGGGTAAGGGTTCCACACACACTGACTCTCACTGGGGTACGGGTCCCACACACACGGACTCTCACTGGGGTAAGGGTTCCACACACACTGACTCTCACTGGGGTACGGGTTCCACACACACTGACCCTCACTGGGATATGGGTTCCATACACACTGACGCTCACTGGGGTACGGGTCCCACACACACTGAGCCTCACTGGGATATGGGTTCCATACACACTGACCCTCACTGGGATATGGGTTCCATACACACTGACTCTCACTGGAGTACGGGTTCCATACACACTGACCCTCACTGGGGTACGGGTTCCACACACACTGACCCTTACTGGGATATGGGTCCCACACACACTGACTCTCACTGGGGTACGGGTTCCACACACACTGACTCTCACTGGGGTACGGGTCCCACACACACTGACTCTCACTGGGGTACGGGTCCCACACACACTGACTCTCACTGGGGTATGGGTCCCACACACACTGACTCTCACTGGGGTATGGGTCCCACACACACTGACTCTCACTGGGGTAAGGGTTCCACACACACTGACTCTCACTGGGGTACGGGCTCCACACACAGTGACTCTCCCTGGGGTACGGGTCCCACACACACTGAAGCTCACTGGGGTACGGGCCCCACACACACTGACTCTCACTGGGGTAAGGGTTCCACACACACTGACTCTCACTGGGGTACGGGCTCCACACACACTGATTCTCACTGGGGTATGGGTCGCAAACACACTGACTCTCACTGGGGTATGGGTCCCACACACACTGACTCTCACTGGGGTAAGGGTTCCACACACACTGACCCTTACTGGGATATGGGTCCCACACACACTGACTCTCACTGGGGTACGGGTTCCACACACACTGACTCTCACTGGGGTACGGGTCCCACACACACTGACTCTCACTGGGGTACGGGTCCCACACGCACTGACTCTCACTGGTGTATGGGTCCCACACACACTGACTCTCACTGGGGTATGGGTCCCACACACACTGACTCTCACTGGGGTAAGGGTTCCACACACACTGACTCTCACTGGGGTACGGGCTCCACACACACTGACTCTCACTGGGGTACGGGTCCCACACACACTGAAGCTCACTGGGGTACGGGTCCCACACACACTGACTCTCACTGGGGTATGGGTCCCACACACACTGACTCTCACTGGGGTATGGGTCCCACACACACTGACTCTCACTGGGGTAAGGGTTCCACACACACTGACTCTCACTGGGGTACGGGCTCCACACACACTGACTCTCACTAGGGTACGGGTCCCACACACACTGAAGCTCACTGGGATATGGGTCCCACGCACACTGACTCTCACTGGGGTACGGGTTCCACACACACTGACTCTCACTGGGGTATGAGTCCCACACACACTGACTCTCACTGGGGTAAGGGTTCCACACACACTGACTCTCACTGGGGTACGGGTCCCACACACACTGAAGCTCACTGGGGTACGGGTCCCACACACACTGACCCTCACTGGGGTACGGGTTCCACACACACTGACTCTCACTGGGGTATGGGTTCCACACACACTGACTCTCACTGGCGTGCGGGTTCCACACTCACTGACTCTCACTGGGGTACGGGTTCCACACACTGACTCTCACTGGGATATGGGTTCCACACACACTGACCCTCACTGGAGTACGGGTTCCGCACACACTGACCCTCAGTGGGATATGGGTTCCACACACACTGTCTCTCACTGGGGTATGGGTTCCACACACACTCACTCTCTCTGGGGTACAGGTTCCACACACACTGTCTCTCACTGGGGTACTGGTTCCACACACACTGACTCTCACTGGGATACTGGTTCCACACACACTGACTCTCACTGGGGTACGGGTTCCACACACACTGACTCTCACTGGGATATGGGTTCCACACACATTGACTATCACTCGGGTACAGGTTCCACACACATTGACTCTCACTCGGGTACAGGTTCCACATACAGTGAGTCTCACTTGGATATGGGTTCCACACACACTGACCCTCACTGGCGTGCGGGTTCCACACACACTGACTCTCACTGGGGTACGGGTTCCACACACACTGACTCTCACTGGGGTACGGGTTCCACACACACACTGACTCTCACTGGGGTACGGGTCCCACACACACTGACCCTCACTGGGGTACGGGTTCCACACACACTGACCGTCACTGGGATATGGGTTCCACACACACTGACCCTCACTGGGATATGGGTTCCACACACACTGACTCTAACTGGGGTATGGGTTCCACACACACTGACTCTCACTGGGGTACAGGTTCCACACACACTGACCCTCACTGGGATATGGGTTCCATACACACTGACGCTCACTGGTGTACGGGTTCCACACACACTGACCCTCACTGGGATATGGGTTCCATACACACTGACCCTCACTGGGATATGGGTTCCATACACACTGACCCTCACTGGGATTTGGGTTCCACACACACTGACTCTCACTGGAGTACGGGTTCCATACACACTGACCCTCATTGGGGTACGGGTTCCACACACACTGATGCTCACTGGGGTACGGGTCCCACACACACTGAAGCTCACTGGGGTACGGGTCCCACACACACTGACCCTCACTGGGGTACGGGTTCCACACACACTGACTCTCACTGGGGTATGGGTTCCACACACACTGACTCTCACTGGCGTGCGGGTTCCACACACACTGACTCTCACTGGGATACGGGTTCCACACACACTGACTCTCACTGGGGTACGGGTTCCACACACACTGACTCTCACTGGGATATGGGTTCCACCCACACTGACCCTCACTGGAGTACGGGTTCCACACACACTGACTCTCACTGGGGTACGGGTTCCACACACTGACTCTCACTGGGATATGGGTTCCACACACACTGACCCTCACTGGAGTACGGGTTCCACACACACTGACCCTCAGTGGGATATGGGTTCCACACACACTGTCTCTCACTGGGGTATGGGTTCCACACACACTCACTCTCTCTGGGGTACAGGTTCCACACACACTGTCTCTCACTGGGGTACTGGTTCCACACACACTGACTCTCACTGGGATACTGGTTCCACACACACTGACTCTCACTGGGGTACGGGTTCCACACACACTGACTCTCACTGGGATATGGGTTCCACACACATTGACTATCACTCGGGTACAGGTTCCACACACATTGACTCTCACTCGGGTACAGGTTCCACATACAGTGAGTCTCACTTGGATATGGGTTCCACACACACTGTCTCTCACTGGGTTACAGGTTCCACACACGCTGACTCTCACTGGGGTTCGGTTTCCATACACACTGACTCTCACTGGGTTACAGATTCCA
This sequence comes from Mustelus asterias, assembly GCF_964213995.1. Classification (NCBI taxonomy): domain Eukaryota; kingdom Metazoa; phylum Chordata; class Chondrichthyes; order Carcharhiniformes; family Triakidae; genus Mustelus; species Mustelus asterias. The sequence goes on along the minus strand of NC_135824.1, from coordinate 46,785,704 downwards.
CACACACTGGCTCTCACTGGGGTACGGGTTCCACACACAGACTCTCACTGGGGTACTGGTTCCACACACACTGACTCTCACTGGGTACTGGTTCCACACACACTGACTCTCACTGGGATATGGGTCCCACACACACTGACTCTCACTGGGGTACGGGTTCCACACACACTGACTCTCACTGGGATATGGGTTCCACACACATTGACTATCACTCGGGTACAGGTTCCACACACATTGACTCTCACTCGGGTACAGGTTCCACATACAGTGAGTCTCACTTGGATATGGGTTCCACACACACTGACTCTCACTGGGGTACGGGTTCCACACACACTGACTCTCACTGGGGTACGGGTTCCACACACACACTGACTCTCACTGGGGTACGGGTCCCACACACACTGACCCTCACTGGGGTACGGGTTCCACACACACTGACCGTCACTGGGATATGGGTTCCACACACACTGACCCTCACTGGGATATGGGTTCCACACACACTGACTCTAACTGGGGTATGGGTTCCACACACACTGACTCTCACTGGGGTACGGGTTCCACACACACTGACCCTCACTGGGATATGGGTTCCATACACACTGACGCTCACTGGTGTACGGGTTCCACACACACTGACCCTCACTGGGATATGGGTTCCATACACACTGACCCTCACTGGGATATGGGTTCCATACACACTGACGCTCACTGGTGTACGGGTTCCACACACACTGACCCTCACTGGGATATGGGTTCCATACACACTGACCCTCACTGGGATATGGGTTCCATACACACTGACCCTCATTGGGGTACGGGTTCCACACACACTGAAGCTCACTGGGGTACGGGTCCCACACACACTGAAGCTCACTGGGGTACGGGTCCCACACACACTGACCCTCACTGGGGTACGGGTTCCACACACACTGACTCTCACTGGGGTATGGGTTCCACACACACTGACTCTCACTGGCGTGCGGGTTCCACACACACTGACTCTCACTGGGATACGGGTTCCACACACACTGACTCTCACTGGGGTACGGGTTCCACACACACTGACTCTCACTGGGATATGGGTTCCACCCACACTGACCCTCACTGGAGTACGGGTTCCACACACACTGACTCTCACTGGGGTACGGGTTCCACACACTGACTCTCACTGGGATATGGGTTCCACACACACTGACCCTCACTGGAGTACGGGTTCCACACACACTGACCCTCAGTGGGATATGGGTTCCACACACACTGTCTCTCACTGGGGTATGGGTTCCACACACACTCACTCTCTCTGGGGTACAGGTTCCACACACACTGTCTCTCACTGGGGTACTGGTTCCACACACACTGACTCTCACTGGGATACTGGTTCCACACACACTGACTCTCACTGGGGTACGGGTTCCACACACACTGACTCTCACTGGGATATGGGTTCCACACACATTGACTATCACTCGGGTACAGGTTCCACACACATTGACTCTCACTCGGGTACAGGTTCCACATACAGTGAGTCTCACTTGGATATGGGTTCCACACACACTGTCTCTCACTGGGTTACAGGTTCCACACACGCTGACTCTCACTGGGGTTCGGTTTCCATACACACTGACTCTCACTGGGTTACAGATTCCACACACACTGGCTCTCACTGGGGTACGGGTTCCACACACAGACTCTCACTGGGGTACTGGTTCCACACACACTGACTCTCACTGGGTACTGGTTCCACACACACTGACTCTCACTGGGATATGGGTCCCACACACACTGACTCTCACTGGGGTACGGGTTCCACACACACTGACTCTCACTGGGATATGGGTTCCACACACATTGACTATCACTCGGGTACAGGTTCCACACACATTGACTCTCACTCGGGTACAGGTTCCACATACAGTGAGTCTCACTTGGATATGGGTTCCACACACACTGTCTCTCACTGGGTTACAGGTTCCACACACGCTGACTCTCACTGGGATATGGGTTCCATACACACTGACCCTCACTGGGATATGGGTTCCATACACACTGACCCTCACTGGGATTTGGGTTCCACACACACTGACTCTCACTGGAGTACGGGTTCCATACACACTGACCCTCATTGGGGTACGGGTTCCACACACACTGAAGCTCACTGGGGTACGGGTCCCACACACACTGAAGCTCACTGGGGTACGGGTCCCACACACACTGACCCTCACTGGGGTACGGGTTCCACACACACTGACTCTCACTGGGGTATGGGTTCCACACACACTGACTCTCACTGGCGTGCGGGTTCCACACACACTGACTCTCACTGGGATACGGGTTCCACACACACTGACTCTCACTGGGGTACGGGTTCCACACACACTGACTCTCACTGGGATATGGGTTCCACCCACACTGACCCTCACTGGAGTACGGGTTCCACACACACTGACTCTCACTGGGATATGGGTTCCACACACACTGTCTCTCACTGGGATATGGGTTCCACACACACTCACTCTCTCTGGGGTACAGGTTCCACACACACTGTCTCTCACTGGGGTACTGGTTCCACACACACTGACTCTCACTGGGATACTGGTTCCACACACACTGACTCTCACTGGGGTACGGGTTCCACACACACTGACTCTCACTGGGATATGGGTTCCACACACATTGACTATCACTCGGGTACAGGTTCCACACACATTGACTCTCACTCGGGTACAGGTTCCACATACAGTGAGTCTCACTTGGATATGGGTTCCACACACACTGACCCTCACTGGCGTGCGGGTTCCACACACACTGACTCTCACTGGGGTACGGGTTCCACACACACTGACTCTCACTGGGGTACGGGTTCCACACACACACTGACTCTCACTGGGGTACGGGTCCCACACACACTGACCCTCACTGGGGTACGGGTTCCACACACACTGACCGTCACTGGGATATGGGTTCCACACACACTGACCCTCACTGGGATATGGGTTCCACACACACTGACTCTAACTGGGGTATGGGTTCCACACACACTGACTCTCACTGGGATATGGGTTCCATACACACTGACGCTCACTGGTGTACGGGTTCCACACACACTGACCCTCACTGGGATATGGGTTCCATACACACTGACCCTCACTGGGATATGGGTTCCATACACACTGACCCTCACTGGGATTTGGGTTCCACACACACTGACTCTCACTGGAGTACGGGTTCCATACACACTGACCCTCATTGGGGTACGGGTTCCACACACACTGAAGCTCACTGGGGTACGGGTCCCACACACACTGAAGCTCACTGGGGTACGGGTCCCACACACACTGACCCTCACTGGGGTACGGGTTCCACACACACTGACTCTCACTGGGGTATGGGTTCCACACACACTGACTCTCACTGGCGTGCGGGTTCCACACACACTGACTCTCACTGGGATACGGGTTCCACACACACTGACTCTCACTGGGGTACGGGTTCCACACACACTGACTCTCACTGGGATATGGGTTCCACCCACACTGACCCTCACTGGAGTACGGGTTCCACACACACTGACTCTCACTGGGGTACGGGTTCCACACACTGACTCTCACTGGGATATGGGTTCCACACACACTGACCCTCACTGGAGTACGGGTTCCACACACACTGACCCTCAGTGGGATATGGGTTCCACACACACTGTCTCTCACTGGGGTATGGGTTCCACACACACTCACTCTCTCTGGGGTACAGGTTCCACACACACTGTCTCTCACTGGGGTACTGGTTCCACACACACTGACTCTCACTGGGATACTGGTTCCACACACACTGACTCTCACTGGGGTACGGGTTCCACACACACTGACTCTCACTGGGATATGGGTTCCACACACATTGACTATCACTCGGGTACAGGTTCCACACACATTGACTCTCACTCGGGTACAGGTTCCACATACAGTGAGTCTCACTTGGATATGGGTTCCACACACACTGTCTCTCACTGGGTTACAGGTTCCACACACGCTGACTCTCACTGGGGTTCGGTTTCCATACACACTGACTCTCACTGGGTTACAGATTCCACACACACTGGCTCTCACTGGGGTACGGGTTCCACACACAGACTCTCACTGGGGTACTGGTTCCACACACACTGACTCTCACTGGGTACTGGTTCCACACACACTGACTCTCACTGGGATATGGGTCCCACACACACTGACTCTCACTGGGGTACGGGTTCCACACACACTGACTCTCACTGGGATATGGGTTCCACACACATTGACTATCACTCGGGTACAGGTTCCACACACATTGACTCTCACTCGGGTACAGGTTCCACATACAGTGAGTCTCACTTGGATATGGGTTCCACACACACTGTCTCTCACTGGGTTACAGGTTCCACACACGCTGACTCTCACTGGGATATGGGTTCCATACACACTGACCCTCACTGGGATATGGGTTCCATACACACTGACCCTCACTGGGATTTGGGTTCCACACACACTGACTCTCACTGGAGTACGGGTTCCATACACACTGACCCTCATTGGGGTACGGGTTCCACACACACTGAAGCTCACTGGGGTACGGGTCCCACACACACTGAAGCTCACTGGGGTACGGGTCCCACACACACTGACCCTCACTGGGGTACGGGTTCCACACACACTGACTCTCACTGGGGTATGGGTTCCACACACACTGACTCTCACTGGCGTGCGGGTTCCACACACACTGACTCTCACTGGGATACGGGTTCCACACACACTGACTCTCACTGGGGTACGGGTTCCACACACACTGACTCTCACTGGGATATGGGTTCCACCCACACTGACCCTCACTGGAGTACGGGTTCCACACACACTGACTCTCACTGGGGTACGGGTTCCACACACTGACTCTCACTGGGATATGGGTTCCACACACACTGACCCTCACTGGAGTACGGGTTCCACACACACTGACCCTCAGTGGGATATGGGTTCCACACACACTGTCTCTCACTGGGGTATGGGTTCCACACACACTCACTCTCTCTGGGGTACAGGTTCCACACACACTGTCTCTCACTGGGGTACTGGTTCCACACACACTGACTCTCACTGGGATACTGGTTCCACACACACTGACTCTCACTGGGGTACGGGTTCCACACACACTGACTCTCACTGGGATATGGGTTCCACACACATTGACTATCACTCGGGTACAGGTTCCACACACATTGACTCTCACTCGGGTACAGGTTCCACATACAGTGAGTCTCACTTGGATATGGGTTCCACACACACTGACCCTCACTGGCGTGCGGGTTCCACACACACTGACTCTCACTGGGGTACGGGTTCCACACACACTGACTCTCACTGGGGTACGGGTTCCACACACACACTGACTCTCACTGGGGTACGGGTCCCACACACACTGACCCTCACTGGGGTACGGGTTCCACACACACTGACCGTCACTGGGATATGGGTTCCACACACACTGACCCTCACTGGGATATGGGTTCCACACACACTGACTCTAACTGGGGTATGGGTTCCACACACACTGACTCTCACTGGGGTACGGGTTCCACACACACTGACCCTCACTGGGATATGGGTTCCATACACACTGACGCTCACTGGTGTACGGGTTCCACACACACTGACCCTCACTGGGATATGGGTTCCATACACACTGACCCTCACTGGGATATGGGTTCCATACACACTGACCCTCACTGGGATTTGGGTTCCACACACACTGACTCTCACTGGAGTACGGGTTCCATACACACTGACCCTCATTGGGGTACGGGTTCCACACACACTGAAGCTCACTGGGGTACGGGTCCCACACACACTGAAGCTCACTGGGGTACGGGTCCCACACACACTGACCCTCACTGGGGTACGGGTTCCACACACACTGACTCTCACTGGGGTATGGGTTCCACACACACTGACTCTCACTGGCGTGCGGGTTCCACACACACTGACTCTCACTGGGATACGGGTTCCACACACACTGACTCTCACTGGGGTACGGGTTCCACACACACTGACTCTCACTGGGATATGGGTTCCACCCACACTGACCCTCACTGGAGTACGGGTTCCACACACACTGACTCTCACTGGGGTACGGGTTCCACACACTGACTCTCACTGGGATATGGGTTCCACACACACTGACCCTCACTGGAGTACGGGTTCCACACACACTGACCCTCAGTGGGATATGGGTTCCACACACACTGTCTCTCACTGGGGTATGGGTTCCACACACACTCACTCTCTCTGGGGTACAGGTTCCACACACACTGTCTCTCACTGGGGTACTGGTTCCACACACACTGACTCTCACTGGGATACTGGTTCCACACACACTGACTCTCACTGGGGTACGGGTTCCACACACACTGACTCTCACTGGGATATGGGTTCCACACACATTGACTATCACTCGGGTACAGGTTCCACACACATTGACTCTCACTCGGGTACAGGTTCCACATACAGTGAGTCTCACTTGGATATGGGTTCCACACACACTGTCTCTCACTGGGTTACAGGTTCCACACACGCTGACTCTCACTGGGGTTCGGTTTCCATACACACTGACTCTCACTGGGTTACAGATTCCACACACACTGGCTCTCACTGGGGTACGGGTTCCACACACAGACTCTCACTGGGGTACTGGTTCCACACACACTGACTCTCACTGGGTACTGGTTCCACACACACTGACTCTCACTGGGATATGGGTCCCACACACACTGACTCTCACTGGGGTACGGGTTCCACACACACTGACTCTCACTGGGATATGGGTTCCACACACATTGACTATCACTCGGGTACAGGTTCCACACACATTGACTCTCACTCGGGTACAGGTTCCACATACAGTGAGTCTCACTTGGATATGGGTTCCACACACACTGTCTCTCACTGGGTTACAGGTTCCACACACGCTGACTCTCACTGGGATATGGGTTCCATACACACTGACCCTCACTGGGATATGGGTTCCATACACACTGACCCTCACTGGGATTTGGGTTCCACACACACTGACTCTCACTGGAGTACGGGTTCCATACACACTGACCCTCATTGGGGTACGGGTTCCACACACACTGAAGCTCACTGGGGTACGGGTCCCACACACACTGAAGCTCACTGGGGTACGGGTCCCACACACACTGACCCTCACTGGGGTACGGGTTCCACACACACTGACTCTCACTGGGGTATGGGTTCCACACACACTGACTCTCACTGGCGTGCGGGTTCCACACACACTGACTCTCACTGGGATACGGGTTCCACACACACTGACTCTCACTGGGGTACGGGTTCCACACACACTGACTCTCACTGGGATATGGGTTCCACCCACACTGACCCTCACTGGAGTACGGGTTCCACACACACTGACTCTCACTGGGGTACGGGTTCCACACACTGACTCTCACTGGGATATGGGTTCCACACACACTGACCCTCACTGGAGTACGGGTTCCACACACACTGACCCTCAGTGGGATATGGGTTCCACACACACTGTCTCTCACTGGGGTATGGGTTCCACACACACTCACTCTCTCTGGGGTACAGGTTCCACACACACTGTCTCTCACTGGGGTACTGGTTCCACACACACTGACTCTCACTGGGATACTGGTTCCACACACACTGACTCTCACTGGGGTACGGGTTCCACACACACTGACTCTCACTGGGATATGGGTTCCACACACATTGACTATCACTCGGGTACAGGTTCCACACACATTGACTCTCACTCGGGTACAGGTTCCACATACAGTGAGTCTCACTTGGATATGGGTTCCACACACACTGTCTCTCACTGGGTTACAGGTTCCACACACGCTGACTCTCACTGGGGTTCGGTTTCCATACACACTGACTCTCACTGGGTTACAGATTCCACACACACTGGCTCTCACTGGGGTACGGGTTCCACACACAGACTCTCACTGGGGTACTGGTTCCACACACACTGACTCTCACTGGGTACTGGTTCCACACACACTGACTCTCACTGGGATATGGGTCCCACACACACTGACTCTCACTGGGGTACGGGTTCCACACACACTGACTCTCACTGGGATATGGGTTCCACACACATTGACTATCACTCGGGTACAGGTTCCACACACATTGACTCTCACTCGGGTACAGGTTCCACATACAGTGAGTCTCACTTGGATATGGGTTCCACACACACTGTCTCTCACTGGGTTACAGGTTCCACACACGCTGACTCTCACTGGGGTTCGGTTTCCATACACACTGACTCTCACTGGGTTACAGATTCCACACACACTGGCTCTCACTGGGGTACGGGTTCCACACACAGACTCTCACTTGGGTACTGGTTCCACACACACTGACTCTCACTGGGTACTGGTTCCACACACACTGACTCTCACTGGGATATGGGTCCCACACACACTGACTCTCACTGGGGTACGGGTTCCACACACACTGACTCTCACTGGGGTACGGGTCCCACACACACTGACTCTCACTGGGGTACAGGTTCCACACACACTCACTCTCTCTGGGGTACAGGTTCCACACACACTGTCTCTCACTGGGGTACTGGTTCCACACACACTGACTCTCACTGGGGTACGGGTCCCACACACACTGACCCTCACTGGGATATGGGTTCCATACACACTGACCCTCACTGGGATATGGGTTCCATACACACTGACCCTCACTGGGATTTGGGTTCCACACACACTGACTCTCACTGGAGTACGGGTTCCATACACACTGACCCTCATTGGGGTACGGGTTCCGCACACACTGACCCTCACTGGGATATGGGTCCCACACACACTGACTCTCACTGGGGTACGGGTTCCACACACACTGACTCTCACTGGGGTACGGGTCCCACACACACTGACTCTCACTGGGGTACGGGTCCCACACACACTGACTCTCACTGGGGTATGGGACCCACACACACTGACTCTCACTGCGGTATGGGTCCCACACACACTGACTCTCACTGGGGTAAGGGTTCCACACAAACTGACTCTCACTGGGGTACGGGCTCCACACACACTGACTCTCACTGGGGTACGGGTCCCACACACACTGAAGCTCACTGGGGTACAGGTCCCACACACACTGACTCTCACTGGGGTACGGGTCCCACACACACTGACTCTCACTGGGGTATGGGTCCCACACACACTGACTCTCACTGGGGTATGGGTCCCACACACACTGACTCTCACTGGGGTAAGGGTTCCACACACACTGACTCTCACTGGGGTGCGGGCTCCACACACACTGACTCTCACTGGGGTACGGGTCCCACACACACTGAAGCTCACTGGGATATGGGTCCCACGCACACTGACTCTCACTGGGGTACGGGTTCCACACACACTGACTCTCACTGGGGTACGAGTCCCACACACACTGACTCTCACTGGGGTAAGGGTTCCACACACACTGACTCTCACTGGGGTACGGGTCCCACACACACTGACTCTCACTGGGGTACGGGTCCCACACACACTGACTCTCACTGGGGTACGGGTCCCACACACACTGACTCTCACTGGGGTACGGGTCCCACACACACTGACTCTCACTGGGGTATGGGTCCCACACACACTGACTCTCACTGGGGTATGGGTCCCACACACACTGACTCTCACTGGGGTAAGGGTTCCACACACAGTGACTCTCACTGGGGTACGGGCTCCACACACACTGACTCTCACTGGGGTACGGGTCCCACACACACTGAAGCTCACTGGGGTACGGGTCCCACACACACTGACCCTCACTGGGGTACGGGTCCCACACACACTGACTCTCACTGGGGTATGGGTCCCACACACACTGACTCTCACTGGGGTACGGGTCCCACACACACTGACTCTCACTGGGGTACGGATCCCACACACACTGACTCTCACTGGGGTATGGGTCCCACACACACTGACCCTCACTGGGGTACGAGTCCCACACACACTGACTCTCACTGGGGTAAGGGTTCCACACACACTGACTCTCACTGGGGTATGGGTTCCACACACACTGACTCTCACTGGGGTATGGGTTCCACACACACTGACTCTCACTGGCGTGCAGGTTCCACACTCACTGACTCTCACTGGGGTAAGGTTCCGCACACACTGACTCTCACTGGGGTACGGGTCCCACACACACTGACTCTCACTGGGGTAAGGGTTCCACACACACTGACTCTCACTGGGGTACGGGTTCCACACACACTGACCCTCACTGGGATATGGGTTCCATACACACTGACGCTCACTGGGGTACGGGTCCCACACACACTGACCCTCACTGGGATATGGGTCCCACACACACTGAAGCTCACTGGGGTACGGGTCCCACACACACTGACCCTCACTGGGGTACGGGTTCCACACACACTGACTCTCACTTTGGTATGGGTTCCACACACACTGACTCTCACTGGCGTGCGGGTTCCACACACACTGACTCTCACTGGGATACGGGTTCCACACACACTGACTCTCACTGGGGTACGGGTTCCACACACACTGACTCTCACTGGGATATGGGTTCCACCCACACTGACCCTCACTGGAGTACGGGTTCCACACACACTGACTCTCACTGGGGTACGGGTTCCACACACTGACTCTCACTGGGATATGGGTTCCACACACACTGACCCTCACTGGAGTACGGGTTCCACACACACTGACCCTCACTGGGATATGGGTTCCACACACACTGTCTCTCACTGGGGTATGGGTTCCACACACACTCACTCTCTCTGGGGTACAGGTTCCACACACACTGTCTCTCACTGGGGTACTGGTTCCACACACACTGACTCTCACTGGGGTACGGGTCCCACACACACTGACGCTCACTGGGGTACGGGTCCCACACACACTGACTCTCACTGGGGTATGGGTCCCACACACACTGACTCTCACTGGGGTACGGGTCCCACACACACTGACTCTCACTGGGGTATGGGTCCCACACACACTGACTCTCACTGGGGTACGGGTCCCACACACACTGACCCTCACTGGGGTACGGGTCCCACACACACTGACTCTCACTGGGGTAAGGGTTCCACACACACTGACTCTCACTGGGGTATGGGTTCCACACGCACTGACTCTCACTGGCGTGCAGGTTCCACACTCACTGACTCTCACTGGGGTAAGGGTTCCACACACACTGACTCTCACTGGGGTACGGGTCCCACACACACTGACTCTCACTGGGGTAAGGGTCCCACACACACTGACTCTCACTGGGGTACGGGTTCCACACACACTGACCCTCACTGGGATATGGGTTCCATACACACTGACGCTCACTGGGGTACGGGTCCCACACACACTGACCCTCACTGGGATATGGGTTCCAAACACACACCCTCACTGGGATATGGGTTCCATACACACTGACCCTCACTGGGATTTGGGTTCCACACACACTGACTCTCACTGGAGTACGGGTTCCATACACACTGACCCTCATTGGGGTACGGGTTCCACACACACTGACCCTCACTGGGATATGGGTCCCACACACACTGACTCTCACTGGGGTACGGGTTCCACACACACTGACTCTCACTCGGGTACGGGTCCCACACACACTGACTCTCACTGGGGTACGGGTCCCACACACACTGACTCTCACTGGGGTATGGGTCCCACACACACTGACTCTCACTGGGGTATGGGTCCCACACACACTGACTCTCACTGGGGTAAGGGTTCCACACACACTGACTCTCACTGGGGTACGGGCTCCACACACACTGACTCTCACTGGGGTACGGGTACCACACACACTGAAGCTCACTGGGATATGGGTCCCACGCACACTGACTCTCACTGGGGTACGGGTTCCACACACACTGACTCTCGCTGGGGTACGAGTCCCACACACACTGACTCTCACTGGGGTAAGGGTTCCACACACACTGACTCTCACTGGGGTACGGGTCCCACACACACTGAAGCTCACTGGGGTACGGGTCCCACACACACTGACTCTCACTGGGGTACAGGTTCCACACACACTCACTCTCTCTGGGGTACAGATTCCACACACACTGTCTCTCACTGGGGTACTGGTTCCACACACACTGACTCTCACTGGGGTACGGGTCCCACACACACTGACCCTCACTGGGATATGGGTTCCATACACACTGACCCTCACTGGGATATGGGTTCCATACACACTGACCCTCACTGGGATTTGGGTTCCACACACACTGACTCTCACTGGAGTACGGGTTCCATACACACTGACCCTCATTGGGGTACGGGTTCCACACACACTGACCCTCACTGGGATATGGGTCCCACACACACTGACTCTCACTGGGGTACGGGTTCCACACACACTGACTCTCACTGGGGTACGGGTCCCACACACACTGACTCTCACTGGGGTACGGGTCCCACACACACTGACTCTCACTGGGGTATGGGACCCACACACACTGACTCTCACTGGGGTATGGGTCCCACACACACTGACTCTAACTGGGGTAAGGGTTCCACACACACTGACTCTCACTGGGGTATGGGTCCCACACACACTGACTCTCACTGGGGTAAGGGTTCCACACACACTGACTCTCACTGGGGTACGGGCTCCACACACACTGACTCTCACTGGGGTACGGGTCGCACACACACTGAAGCTCACTGGGATATGGGTCCCACGCACACTGACTCTCACTGGGGTACGGGTTCCACACACACTGACTCTCACTGGGGTACGAGTCCCACATACACTGACTCTCACTGGGGTAAGGGTTCCACACACACTGACCCTCACTGGGGTACGGGTCCCACACACACTGACTCTCACTGGGGTATGGGTCCCACACACACTGACTCTCACTGGGGTACGGGTCCCACACACACTGACTCTCACTGGGGTACGGGTCCCACACACACTGACTCTCACTGGGGTATGGGTCCCACACACACTGACCCTCACTGGGGTACGGGTCCCACACACACTGACTCTCACTGGGGTAAGGGTTCCACACACACTGACTCTCACTGGGGTATGGGTTCCACACACACTGACTCTCACTGGCGTGCAGGTTCCATACTCACTGACTCTCACTGGGGTAAGGGTTCCACACACACTGACTCTCACTGGGGTACGGGTCCCACACACACTGACTCTCACTGGGGTACGGGTTCCACACACACTGACCCTCACTGGGATATGGGTTCCATACACACTGACGCTCACTCGGGTACGGGTCCCACACACACCGACCCTCACTGGGATATGGGTTCCATACACACTGACCCTCACTGGGATATGGGTTCCATACACACTGACCCTCACTGGGATTTGGGTTCCACACACACTGACTCTCACTGGAGTACGGGTTCCATACACACTGACCCTCATTGGGGTACGGGTTCCACACACACTGAACCTCACTGGGATATGGGTCCCACACACACAGACTCTCACTGGGGTACGGGTTCCACACACACAGACTCTCACTGGGGTACGGGTCCCACACACACTGAAGCTCACTGGGGTACGGGTCCCACACACACTGACTCTCACTGGGGTATGGGTCCCACACACACTGACTCTCACTGGGGTATGGGTCCCACACACACTGACTCTCACTGGGGTAAGGGTTCCACACACACTGACTCTCACTGGGGTACGGGTTCCACACACACTGACTCTCACTGGGGTACGGGTCCCACACACACTGAAGCTCACTGGGGTACGGGTCCCACACACACTGACCCTCACTGGGATATGGGTTCCATACACACTGACCCTCACTGGGATATGGGTTCCATACACACTGACCCTCACTGGGATTTGGGTTCCACACACACTGACTCTCACTGGAGTACGGGTTCCATACACACTGACCCTCATTGGGGTACGGGTCCCACACACACTGAAGCTCACTGGGGTACGGGTCCCACACACACTGACTCTCACTGGGGTATGGGTCCCACACACACTGACTCTCACTGGGGTATGGGTCCCACACACACTGACTCTCACTGGGGTATGGGTCCCACACACACTGACTCTCACTGGGGTAAGGGTTCCACACACACTGACTCTCACTGGGGTACGGGCTCGACACACACTGACTCTCACTGGGGTTCGGGTCCCACACACACTGAAGGTCACTGGGATATGGGTCCCACGCACACTGACTCTCACTGGGGTACGGGTTCCACACACACTGACTCTCACTGGTGTACGAGTCCCACACACACTGACTCTCACTGGGGTAAGGGTTCCACACACACACTGACTCTCACTGGGGTACGGGTCCCACACACACTGACTCTCACTGGGGTACGGGTCCCACACACACTGACTCTCACTGGGGTATGGGTCCCACACACACTGACTCTCACTGGGATATGGGTCCCACACACACTGACTCTCACTGGGGTATGGGTCCCACACACACTGAATCTCACTGGGGTACGGGTCCCACACACACTGACTCTCACTGGGGTATGGGCCCCACACACACTGACCCTCACCGGGGTACGGGTCCCACACACACTGACTCTCACTGGGGTATGGGTCCCACACACACTGACCCTCACTGGGGTACGGGTCCCACACACACTGACTCTCACTGGGGTAAGGGTTCCACACACACTGACTCTCACTGGGGTACGGGCTCCTCACACACTGACTCTCACTGGGGTACGGGTCCCACACACACTGAAGCTCAATGGGGTACGGGTCCCACACACACTGACCCTCACTGGGGTACGGGTTCCACACACACTGACTCTCACTGGGGTATGGGTTCCACACACACTGACTCTCACTGGCGTGCGGGTTCCACACTCACTGACTCTCAGTGGGGTATGGGTCCCACACACACTGACTCTCACTGGGGTAAGGGTTCCACACACACTGACTCTCACTGGGGTACGGGTCCCACACACACTGAAGCTCACTGGGATATGGGTCCCACGCACACTGACTCTCACTGGGGTACGGGTTCCACACACACTGACTCTCACTGGGGTACGGGTCCCACACACACTGACTCTCACTGGGGTATGGGTCCCACACACACTGACTCTCACTGGGGTATGGGTCCCACACACACTGACTCTCACTGGGGTAAGGGTTCCACACACACTGACTCTCACTGGGGTACGGGCTCCTCACACACTGACTCTCACTGGGGTACGGGTCCCACACACACTGAAGCTCAATGGGGTACGGGTCCCACACACACTGACCCTCACTGGGGTACGGGTTCCACACACACTGACTCTCACTGGGGTATGGGTTCCACACACACTGACTCTCACTGGCGTGCGGGTTCCACACTCACTGACTCTCAGTGGGGTATGGGTCCCACACACACTGACTCTCACTGGGGTAAGGGTTCCACACACACTGACTCTCACTGGGGTACGGGTCCCACACACACTGAAGCTCACTGGGGTACGGGTCCCACACACACTGACTCTCACTGGGGTATGGGTCCCACACACACTGACTCTCACTGGGATATTGGTTCCATACACACTGACCCTCACTGGGATATGGGTTCCATACACACTGACCCTCACTGGGATTTGGGTTCCACACACACTGACTCTCACTGGAGTACGGGTTCCATACACACTGACCCTCATTGGGGTACGGGTCCCACACACACTGAAGCTCACTGGGGTACGGGTCCCACACACACTGACTCTCACTGGGGTATGGGTCCCACACACACTGACTCTCACTGGGGTATGGGTCCCACACACACTGACTCTCACTGGGGTATGGGTCCCACACACACTGACTCTCACTGGGGTAAGGGTTCCACACACACTGACTCTCACTGGGGTACGGGCTCGACACACACTGACTCTCACTGGGGTTCGGGTCCCACACACACTGAAGGTCACTGGGATATGGGTCCCACGCACACTGACTCTCACTGGGGTACGGGTTCCACACACACTGACTCTCACTGGTGTACGAGTCCCACACACACTGACTCTCACTGGGGTAAGGGTTCCACACACACACTGACTCTCACTGGGGTACGGGTCCCACACACACTGACTCTCACTGGGGTACGGGTCCCACACACACTGACTCTCACTGGGGTATGGGTCCCACACACACTGACTCTCACTGGGATATGGGTCCCACACACACTGACTCTCACTGGGGTATGGGTCCCACACACACTGAATCTCACTGGGGTACGGGTCCCACACACACTGACTCTCACTGGGGTATGGGCCCCACACACACTGACCCTCACCGGGGTACGGGTCCCACACACACTGACTCTCACTGGGGTATGGGTCCCACACACACTGACCCTCACTGGGGTACGGGTCCCACACACACTGACTCTCACTGGGGTAAGGGTTCCACACACACTGACTCTCACTGGGGTACGGGCTCCTCACACACTGACTCTCACTGGGGTACGGGTCCCACACACACTGAAGCTCAATGGGGTACGGGTCCCACACACACTGACCCTCACTGGGGTACGGGTTCCACACACACTGACTCTCACTGGGGTATGGGTTCCACACACACTGACTCTCACTGGCGTGCGGGTTCCACACTCACTGACTCTCAGTGGGGTATGGGTCCCACACACACTGACTCTCACTGGGGTAAGGGTTCCACACACACTGACTCTCACTGGGGTACGGGTCCCACACACACTGAAGCTCACTGGGATATGGGTCCCACGCACACTGACTCTCACTGGGGTACGGGTTCCACACACACTGACTCTCACTGGGGTACGGGTCCCACACACACTGACTCTCACTGGGGTATGGGTCCCACACACACTGACTCTCACTGGGGTATGGGTCCCACACACACTGACTCTCACTGGGGTAAGGGTTCCACACACACTGACTCTCACTGGGGTACGGGCTCCTCACACACTGACTCTCACTGGGGTACGGGTCCCACACACACTGAAGCTCAATGGGGTACGGGTCCCACACACACTGACCCTCACTGGGGTACGGGTTCCACACACACTGACTCTCACTGGGGTAAGGGTTCCACACACACTGACTCTCACTGGGGTATGGGTTCCACACACACTGACTCTCACTGGGGTATGGGTTCCACACACACTGACTCTCACTGGCGTGCAGGTTCCACACTCACTGACTCTCACTGGGGTAAGGTTCCGCACACACTGACTCTCACTGGGGTACGGGTCCCACACACACTGACTCTCACTGGGGTAAGGGTTCCACACACACTGACTCTCACTGGGGTACGGGTTCCACACACACTGACCCTCACTGGGATATGGGTTCCATACACACTGACGCTCACTGGGGTACGGGTCCCACACACACTGACCCTCACTGGGATATGGGTCCCACACACACTGAAGCTCACTGGGGTACGGGTCCCACACACACTGACCCTCACTGGGGTACGGGTTCCACACACACTGACTCTCACTTTGGTATGGGTTCCACACACACTGACTCTCACTGGCGTGCGGGTTCCACACACACTGACTCTCACTGGGATACGGGTTCCACACACACTGACTCTCACTGGGGTACGGGTTCCACACACACTGACTCTCACTGGGATATGGGTTCCACCCACACTGACCCTCACTGGAGTACGGGTTCCACACACACTGACTCTCACTGGGGTACGGGTTCCACACACTGACTCTCACTGGGATATGGGTTCCACACACACTGACCCTCACTGGAGTACGGGTTCCACACACACTGACCCTCACTGGGATATGGGTTCCACACACACTGTCTCTCACTGGGGTATGGGTTCCACACACACTCACTCTCTCTGGGGTACAGGTTCCACACACACTGTCTCTCACTGGGGTACTGGTTCCACACACACTGACTCTCACTGGGGTACGGGTCCCACACACACTGACGCTCACTGGGGTACGGGTCCCACACACACTGACTCTCACTGGGGTATGGGTCCCACACACACTGACTCTCACTGGGGTACGGGTCCCACACACACTGACTCTCACTGGGGTATGGGTCCCACACACACTGACTCTCACTGGGGTACGGGTCCCACACACACTGACCCTCACTGGGGTACGGGTCCCACACACACTGACTCTCACTGGGGTAAGGGTTCCACACACACTGACTCTCACTGGGGTATGGGTTCCACACGCACTGACTCTCACTGGCGTGCAGGTTCCACACTCACTGACTCTCACTGGGGTAAGGGTTCCACACACACTGACTCTCACTGGGGTACGGGTCCCACACACACTGACTCTCACTGGGGTAAGGGTCCCACACACACTGACTCTCACTGGGGTACGGGTTCCACACACACTGACCCTCACTGGGATATGGGTTCCATACACACTGACGCTCACTGGGGTACGGGTCCCACACACACTGACCCTCACTGGGATATGGGTTCCAAACACACACCCTCACTGGGATATGGGTTCCATACACACTGACCCTCACTGGGATTTGGGTTCCACACACACTGACTCTCACTGGAGTACGGGTTCCATACACACTGACCCTCATTGGGGTACGGGTTCCACACACACTGACCCTCACTGGGATATGGGTCCCACACACACTGACTTTCACTGGGGTACGGGTTCCACACACACTGACTCTCACTCGGGTACGGGTCCCACACACACTGACTCTCACTGGGGTACGGGTCCCACACACACTGACTCTCACTGGGGTATGGGTCCCACACACACTGACTCTCACTGGGGTATGGGTCCCACACACACTGACTCTCACTGGGGTAAGGGTTCCACACACACTGACTCTCACTGGGGTACGGGCTCCACACACACTGACTCTCACTGGGGTACGGGTACCACACACACTGAAGCTCACTGGGATATGGGTCCCACGCACACTGACTCTCACTGGGGTACGGGTTCCACACACACTGACTCTCGCTGGGGTACGAGTCCCACACACACTGACTCTCACTGGGGTAAGGGTTCCACACACACTGACTCTCACTGGGGTACGGGTCCCACACACACTGAAGCTCACTGGGGTACGGGTCCCACACACACTGACTCTCACTGGGGTACAGGTTCCACACACACTCACTCTCTCTGGGGTACAGATTCCACACACACTGTCTCTCACTGGGGTACTGGTTCCACACACACTGACTCTCACTGGGGTACGGGTCCCACACACACTGACCCTCACTGGGATATGGGTTCCATACACACTGACCCTCACTGGGATATGGGTTCCATACACACTGACCCTCACTGGGATTTGGGTTCCACACACACTGACTCTCACTGGAGTACGGGTTCCATACACACTGACCCTCATTGGGGTACGGGTTCCACACACACTGACCCTCACTGGGATATGGGTCCCACACACACTGACTCTCACTGGGGTACGGGTTCCACACACACTGACTCTCACTGGGGTACGGGTCCCACACACACTGACTCTCACTGGGGTACGGGTCCCACACACACTGACTCTCACTGGGGTATGGGACCCACACACACTGACTCTCACTGGGGTATGGGTCCCACACACACTGACTCTAACTGGGGTAAGGGTTCCACACACACTGACTCTCACTGGGGTATGGGTCCCACACACACTGACTCTCACTGGGGTAAGGGTTCCACACACACTGACTCTCACTGGGGTACGGGCTCCACACACACTGACTCTCACTGGGGTACGGGTCGCACACACACTGAAGCTCACTGGGATATGGGTCCCACGCACACTGACTCTCACTGGGGTACGGGTTCCACACACACTGACTCTCACTGGGGTACGAGTCCCACATACACTGACTCTCACTGGGGTAAGGGTTCCACACACACTGACCCTCACTGGGGTACGGGTCCCACACACACTGACTCTCACTGGGGTATGGGTCCCACACACACTGACTCTCACTGGGGTACGGGTCCCACACACACTGACTCTCACTGGGGTACGGGTCCCACACACACTGACTCTCACTGGGGTATGGGTCCCACACACACTGACCCTCACTGGGGTACGGGTCCCACACACACTGACTCTCACTGGGGTAAGGGTTCCACACACACTGACTCTCACTGGGGTATGGGTTCCACACACACTGACTCTCACTGGCGTGCAGGTTCCACACACACTGACTCTCACTGGGGTACGGGTTCCACACTCACTGACTCTCACTGGGGTAAGGGTTCCACACACACTGACTCTCACTGGGGTACGGGTCCCACACACACTGACTCTCACTGGGGTACGGGTTCCACACACACTGACCCTCACTGGGATATGGGTTCCATACACACTGACGCTCACTCGGGTACGGGTCCCACACACACCGACCCTCACTGGGATATGGGTTCCATACACACTGACCCTCACTGGGATATGGGTTCCATACACACTGACCCTCACTGGGATTTGGGTTCCACACACACTGACTCTCACTGGAGTACGGGTTCCATACACACTGACCCTCATTGGGGTACGGGTTCCACACACACTGAACCTCACTGGGATATGGGTCCCACACACACAGACTCTCACTGGGGTACGGGTTCCACACACACAGACTCTCACTGGGGTACGGGTCCCACACACACTGAAGCTCACTGGGGTACGGGTCCCACACACACTGACTCTCACTGGGGTATGGGTCCCACACACACTGACTCTCACTGGGGTATGGGTCCCACACACACTGACTCTCACTGGGGTAAGGGTTCCACACACACTGACTCTCACTGGGGTACGGGTTCCACACACACTGACTCTCACTGGGGTACGGGTCCCACACACACTGAAGCTCACTGGGGTACGGGTCCCACACACACTGACCCTCACTGGGATATGGGTTCCATACACACTGACCCTCACTGGGATATGGGTTCCATACACACTGACCCTCACTGGGATTTGGGTTCCACACACACTGACTCTCACTGGAGTACGGGTTCCATACACACTGACCCTCATTGGGGTACGGGTCCCACACACACTGAAGCTCACTGGGGTACGGGTCCCACACACACTGACTCTCACTGGGGTATGGGTCCCACACACACTGACTCTCACTGGGGTATGGGTCCCACACACACTGACTCTCACTGGGGTATGGGTCCCACACACACTGACTCTCACTGGGGTAAGGGTTCCACACACACTGACTCTCACTGGGGTACGGGCTCGACACACACTGACTCTCACTGGGGTTCGGGTCCCACACACACTGAAGGTCACTGGGATATGGGTCCCACGCACACTGACTCTCACTGGGGTACGGGTTCCACACACACTGACTCTCACTGGTGTACGAGTCCCACACACACTGACTCTCACTGGGGTAAGGGTTCCACACACACACTGACTCTCACTGGGGTACGGGTCCCACACACACTGACTCTCACTGGGGTACGGGTCCCACACACACTGACTCTCACTGGGGTATGGGTCCCACACACACTGACTCTCACTGGGATATGGGTCCCACACACACTGACTCTCACTGGGGTATGGGTCCCACACACACTGAATCTCACTGGGGTACGGGTCCCACACACACTGACTCTCACTGGGGTATGGGCCCCACACACACTGACCCTCACCGGGGTACGGGTCCCACACACACTGACTCTCACTGGGGTATGGGTCCCACACACACTGACCCTCACTGGGGTACGGGTCCCACACACACTGACTCTCACTGGGGTAAGGGTTCCACACACACTGACTCTCACTGGGGTACGGGCTCCTCACACACTGACTCTCACTGGGGTACGGGTCCCACACACACTGAAGCTCAATGGGGTACGGGTCCCACACACACTGACCCTCACTGGGGTACGGGTTCCACACACACTGACTCTCACTGGGGTATGGGTTCCACACACACTGACTCTCACTGGCGTGCGGGTTCCACACTCACTGACTCTCAGTGGGGTATGGGTCCCACACACACTGACTCTCACTGGGGTAAGGGTTCCACACACACTGACTCTCACTGGGGTACGGGTCCCACACACACTGAAGCTCACTGGGATATGGGTCCCACGCACACTGACTCTCACTGGGGTACGGGTTCCACACACACTGACTCTCACTGGGGTACGGGTCCCACACACACTGACTCTCACTGGGGTATGGGTCCCACACACACTGACTCTCACTGGGGTATGGGTCCCACACACACTGACTCTCACTGGGGTAAGGGTTCCACACACACTGACTCTCACTGGGGTACGGGCTCCTCACACACTGACTCTCACTGGGGTACGGGTCCCACACACACTGAAGCTCAATGGGGTACGGGTCCCACACACACTGACCCTCACTGGGGTACGGGTTCCACACACACTGACTCTCACTGGGGTATGGGTTCCACACACACTGACTCTCACTGGCGTGCGGGTTCCACACTCACTGACTCTCAGTGGGGTATGGGTCCCACACACACTGACTCTCACTGGGGTAAGGGTTCCACACACACTGACTCTCACTGGGGTACGGGTCCCACACACACTGAAGCTCACTGGGGTACGGGTCCCACACACACTGACTCTCACTGGGGTATGGGTCCCACACACACTGACTCTCACTGGGATATTGGTTCCATACACACTGACCCTCACTGGGATATGGGTTCCATACACACTGACCCTCACTGGGATTTGGGTTCCACACACACTGACTCTCACTGGAGTACGGGTTCCATACACACTGACCCTCATTGGGGTACGGGTCCCACACACACTGAAGCTCACTGGGGTACGGGTCCCACACACACTGACTCTCACTGGGGTATGGGTCCCACACACACTGACTCTCACTGGGGTATGGGTCCCACACACACTGACTCTCACTGGGGTATGGGTCCCACACACACTGACTCTCACTGGGGTAAGGGTTCCACACACACTGACTCTCACTGGGGTACGGGCTCGACACACACTGACTCTCACTGGGGTTCGGGTCCCACACACACTGAAGGTCACTGGGATATGGGTCCCACGCACACTGACTCTCACTGGGGTACGGGTTCCACACACACTGACTCTCACTGGTGTACGAGTCCCACACACACTGACTCTCACTGGGGTAAGGGTTCCACACACACACTGACTCTCACTGGGGTACGGGTCCCACACACACTGACTCTCACTGGGGTACGGGTCCCACACACACTGACTCTCACTGGGGTATGGGTCCCACACACACTGACTCTCACTGGGATATGGGTCCCACACACACTGACTCTCACTGGGGTATGGGTCCCACACACACTGAATCTCACTGGGGTACGGGTCCCACACACACTGACTCTCACTGGGGTATGGGCCCCACACACACTGACCCTCACCGGGGTACGGGTCCCACACACACTGACTCTCACTGGGGTATGGGTCCCACACACACTGACCCTCACTGGGGTACGGGTCCCACACACACTGACTCTCACTGGGGTAAGGGTTCCACACACACTGACTCTCACTGGGGTACGGGCTCCTCACACACTGACTCTCACTGGGGTACGGGTCCCACACACACTGAAGCTCAATGGGGTACGGGTCCCACACACACTGACCCTCACTGGGGTACGGGTTCCACACACACTGACTCTCACTGGGGTATGGGTTCCACACACACTGACTCTCACTGGCGTGCGGGTTCCACACTCACTGACTCTCAGTGGGGTATGGGTCCCACACACACTGACTCTCACTGGGGTAAGGGTTCCACACACACTGACTCTCACTGGGGTACGGGTCCCACACACACTGAAGCTCACTGGGATATGGGTCCCACGCACACTGACTCTCACTGGGGTACGGGTTCCACACACACTGACTCTCACTGGGGTACGGGTCCCACACACACTGACTCTCACTGGGGTATGGGTCCCACACACACTGACTCTCACTGGGGTATGGGTCCCACACACACTGACTCTCACTGGGGTAAGGGTTCCACACACACTGACTCTCACTGGGGTACGGGCTCCTCACACACTGACTCTCACTGGGGTACGGGTCCCACACACACTGAAGCTCAATGGGGTACGGGTCCCACACACACTGACCCTCACTGGGGTACGGGTTCCACACACACTGACTCTCACTGGGGTATGGGTTCCACACACACTGACTCTCACTGGCGTGCGGGTTCCACACTCACTGACTCTCAGTGGGGTATGGGTCCCACACACACTGACTCTCACTGGGGTAAGGGTTCCACACACACTGACTCTCACTGGGGTACGGGTCCCACACACACTGAAGCTCACTGGGATATGGGTCCCACGCACACTGACTCTCACTGGGGTACGGGTTCCACACACACTGACTCTCACTGGGGTACGGGTCCCACACACACTGACTCTCACTGGGGTATGGGTCCCACACACACTGACTCTCACTGGGGTATGGGTCCCACACACACTGACTCTCACTGGGGTAAGGGTTCCACACACACTGACTCTCACTGGGGTACGGGTTCCACACACACTGACTCTCACTGGGGTACGGGTCCCACACACACTGACTCTCACTGGGGTATGGGTCCCACACACACTGACTCTCACTGGGGTACGGGTCCCACACACACTGACTCTCACTGGGGTATGGGTCCCACACACACTGACTCTCACTGGGGTATGGGTCCCACACACACTGACTCTCACTGGGGTATGGGTCCCACACACACTGACTCTCACTGGGGTAAGGGTTCCACACACACTGACTCTCACTGAGGTACGGGCTCCACACACACTGACTCTCACTGGGGTACGGGTCCCACACACACTGAAGCTCACTGGGGTACGGGTCCCACACACACTGATGCTCACTGGGGTACGGGTCCCACACACACTGACTCTCACTGGGGTATGGGTCCCACACACACTGACTCTCACTGGGGTACGGGTCCCACACACACTGACTCTCACTGGGGTACGGGTCCCACACACACTGACTCTCACTGGGGTACGGGTCCCACACACACTGACCCTCACTGGGGTACGGGTCCCACACACACTGACTCTCACTGGGGTAAGGGTTCCACACACACTGACTCTCACTGGGGTATGGGTTCCACACACACTGACTCTCACTGGCGTGCAGGTTCCACACTCACTGACTCTCACTGGGGTAAGGGTTCCACACACACTGACTCTCACTGGGGTACGGGTCCCACACACACTGACTCTCACTGGGGTAAGGGTTCCACACACACTGACTCTCACTGGGGTACGGGTTCCACACACACTGACCCTCACTGGGATATGGGTTCCATACACACTGACGCTCACTGGGGTACGGGTCCCACACACACTGACCCTCACTGGGATATGGGTTCCAAACACACACCCTCACTGGGATATGGGTTCCATACACACTGACCCTCACTGGGATTTGGGTTCCACACACACTGACTCTCACTGGAGTACGGGTTCCATACACACTGACCCTCATTGGGGTACGGGTTCCACACACACTGACCCTCACTGGGATATGGGTCCCACACACACTGACTCTCACTGGGGTACGGGTTCCACACACACTGACTCTCACTCGGGTACGGGTCCCACACACACTGACTCTCACTGGGGTACGGGTCCCACACACACTGACTCTCACTGGGGTATGGGTCCCACACACACTGACTCTCACTGGGGTATGGGTCCCACACACACTGACTCTCACTGGGGTAAGGGTTCCACACACACTGACTCTCACTGGGGTACGGGCTCCACACACACTGACTCTCACTGGGGTACGGGTCCCACACACACTGAAGCTCACTGGGGTACGGGTCCCACACACACTGAAGCTCACTGGGATATGGGTCCCACGCACACTGACTCTCACTGGGGTACGGGTTCCACACACACTGACTCTCGCTGGGGTACGAGTCCCACACACACTGACTCTCACTGGGGTAAGGGTTCCACACACACTGACTCTCACTGGGGTACGGGTCCCACACACACTGAAGCTCACTGGGGTACGGGTCCCACACACACTGACTCTCACTGGGGTACAGGTTCCACACACACTCACTCTCTCTGGGGTACAGATTCCACACACACTGTCTCTCACTGGGGTACTGGTTCCACACACACTGACTCTCACTGGGGTACGGGTCCCACACACACTGACCCTCACTGGGATATGGGTTCCATACACACTGACCCTCACTGGGATATGGGTTCCATACACACTGACCCTCACTGGGATTTGGGTTCCACACACACTGACTCTCACTGGAGTACGGGTTCCATACACACTGACCCTCATTGGGGTACGGGTTCCACACACACTGACCCTCACTGGGATATGGGTCCCACACACACTGACTCTCACTGGGGTACGGATTCCACACACACTGACTCTCACTGGTGTATGGGACCCACACACACTGACTCTCACTGGGGGATGGGTCCCACACACACTGAAGCTCACTGGGGTACGGGTCCCACACACACTGACCCTCACTGGGGTACGGGTCCCACACACACTGACTCTCACTGGGGTATGGGTCCCACACACACTGACTCTCAGTGGGGTACGGGTCCCACACACACTGACTCTCACTGGGGTACGGGTCCCAAACACACTGACTCTCACTGGGGTATGGGTCCCACACACACTGACCCTCACTGGGGTACGGGTCCCACACACACTGACTCTAACTGGGGTAAGGGTTCCACACACACTGACTCTCACTGGGGTATGGGTTCCACACACACTGACTCTCACTGGCGTGCAGGTTCCATACTCACTGACTCTCACTGGGGTAAGGGTTCCACACACACTGACTCTCACTGGGGTACGGGTCCCACACACACTGACTCTCACTGGGGTACGGGTTCCACACACACTGACCCTCAGTGGGATAGGGGTTCCATACACACTGACGCTCACTCGGGTACGGGTCCCACACACACCGACCCTCACTGGGATATGGGTTCCATACAGACTGACCCTCACTGGGATATGGGTTCCATACACACTGACCCTCACTGGGATTTGGGTTCCACACACACTGACTCTCACTGGAGTACGGGTTCCATACACACTGACCCTCATTGGGGTACGGGTTCCACACACACTGACCCTCACTGGGATATGGGTCCCACACACACTGACTCTCACTGGGGTACGGGTTCCACACACACTGACTCTCACTGGGGTACGGGTCCCACACACACTGAAGCTCACTGGGGTACGGGTCCCACACACACTGACTCTCACTGGGGTATGGGTCCCACACACACTGACTCTCACTGGGGTATGGGTCCCACACACACTGACTCTCACTGGGGTAAGGGTTCCACACACACTGACTCTCACTGGGGTACGGGTTCCACACACACTGACCCTCACTGGGATATGGGTTCCATACACACTGACGCTCACTGGGGTACGGGTCCCACACACACTGACCCTCACTGGGATATGGGTTCCAAACACACACCCTCACTGGGATATGGGTTCCACACACTGACCCTCACTGGGATTTGGGTTCCACACACACTGACTCTCACTGGAGTACGGGTTCCATACACACTGACCCTCATTGGGGTACGGGTTCCACACACACTGACCCTCACTGGGATATGGGTCCCACACACACTGACTCTCACTGGGGTACGGGTTCCACACACACTGACTCTCACTCGGGTACGGGTCCCACACACACTGACTCTCACTGGGGTACGGGTCCCACACACACTGACTCTCACTGGGGTATGGGTCCCACACACACTGACTCTCACTGGGGTATGGGTCCCACACACACGGACTCTCACTGGGGTAAGGGTTCCACACACACTGACTCTCACTGGGGTACGGGCTCCACACACACTGACTCTCACTGGGGTACGGGTCCCACACACACTGAAGCTCACTGGGATATGGGTCCCACGCACACTGACTCTCACTGGGGTACGGGTTCCACACACACTGACTCTCGCTGGGGTACGAGTCCCACACACACTGACTCTCACTGGGGTAAGGGTTCCACACACACTGACTCTCACTGGGGTACGGGTCCCACACACACTGAAGCTCACTGGGGTACGGGTCCCACACACACTGACTCTCACTGGGGTACAGGTTCCACACACACTCACTCTCTCTGGGGTACAGATTCCACACACACTGTCTCTCACTGGGGTACTGGTTCCACACACACTGACTCTCACTGGGGTACGGGTCCCACACACACTGACCCTCACTGGGATATGGGTTCCATACACACTGACCCTCACTGGGATATGGGTTCCATACACACTGACCCTCACTGGGATTTGGGTTCCACACACACTGACTCTCACTGGAGTACGGGTTCCATACACACTGACCCTCATTGGGGTACGGGTTCCACACACACTGACCCTCACTGGGATATGGGTCCCACACACACTGACTCTCACTGGGGTACGGGTTCCACACACACTGACTCTCACTGGGGTACGGGTCCCACACACACTGACTCTCACTGGGGTACGGGTCCCACACACACTGACTCTCACTGTGGTATGGGACCCACACACACTGACTCTCACTGGGGTATGGGTCCCACACACACTGACTCTCACTGGGGTAAGGGTTCCACACACACTGACTCTCAGTGGGGTATGGGTCCCACACACACTGACTCTCACTGGGGTAAGGGTTCCACACACACTGACTCTCACTGGGGTACGGGCTCCACACACACTGAATCTCACTGGGGTACGGGTCCCACACACACTGAAGCTCACTGGGATATGGGTCCCACGCACACTGACTCTCACTGGGGTACGGGTTCCACACACACTGACTCTCACTGGGGTACGGGTCCCACACACACTGAAGCTCACTGGGGTAAGGGTTCCACACACACTGACTCTCACTGGGGTATGGGTCCCACACACACTGACTCTCACTGGGGTATGGGTCCCACACACACTGACTCTCACTGGGGTACGGGTCCCACACACACTGACTCTCACTGGGGTATGGCTCCCACACACACTGACTCTCACTGGGGTATGGGTCCCACACACACTGACTCTCACTGGGGTAAGGGTTCCACACACACTGACTCTCACTGGGGTACGGGCTCCACACACACTGACTCTCACTGGGGTACGGGTCCCACACACACTGAAGCTCACTGGGGTACGGGTCCCACACACACTGACCCTCACTGGGGTACGGGTCCCACACACACTGACTCTCACTGGAGTATGGGTCCCACACACACTGACTCTCACTGGGGTACGGGTCCCACACACACTGACTCTCACTGGGGTACGGGTCCCACACACACTGACTCTCACTGGGGTATGGGTCCCACACACACTGACCCTCACTGGGGTACGGGTCCCACACACACTGACTCTCACTGGGGTAAGGGTTCCACACACACTGACTCTCACTGGGGTATGGGTTCCACACACACTGACTCTCACTGGCGTGCAGGTTCCATACTCACTGACTCTCACTGGGGTAAGGGTTCCACACACACTGACTCTCACTGGGGTACGGGTCCCACACACACTGACTCTCACTGGGGTACGGGTTCCACACACACTGACCCTCACTGGGATATGGGTTCCATACACACTGACGCTCACTCGGGTACGGGTCCCACACACACCGACCCTCACTGGGATATGGGTTCCACACACACTGACCCTCACTGGGATATGGGTCCCACACACACTGACTCTCACTGGGGTACGGGTTCCACACACACAGACTCTCACTGGGGTACGGGTCCCACACACACTGAAGCTCACTGGGGTACGGGTCCCACACACACTGACTCTCACTGGGGTATGGGTCCCACACACACTGACTCTCACTGGGGTATGGGTCCCACACACACTGACTCTCACTGGGGTAAGGGTTCCACACACACTGACTCTCACTGGGGTACGGGTTCCACACACAGTGACTCTCACTGGGGTACGGGTCCCACACACACTGAAGCTCACTGGGGTACGGGTCCCACACACACTGACCCTCACTGGGATATGGGTTCCATACACACTGACCCTCACTGGGATATGGGTTCCATACACACTGACCCTCACTGGGATTTGGGTTCCACACACACTGACTCTCACTGGAGTACGGGTTCCATACACACTGACCCTCATTGGGGGACGGGTTCCACACACACTGACCCTCACTGGGATATGGGTCCCACACACACTGACTCTCACTGGGGTACGGGTTCCACACACACTGACTCTCACTGGGGTATGGGTCCCACACACACTGACTCTCACTGGGGTACGGGTCCCACACACACTGACTCTCACTGGGGTATGGGTCCCACACACACTGACTCTCACTGGGGTATGGGTCCCACACACACTAATTCTCACTGGGGTAAGGGTTCCACACACACTGACTCTCACTGGGGTACGGGCTCCACACACACTGACTCTCACTGGGGTACGGGTCCCACACACACTGAAGCTCACTGGGGTACGGGTCCCACACACACTGACTCTCACTGGGGTATGGATCCCACACACACTGACTCTCACTGGGGTATGGGTCCCACACACACTGACTCTCACTGGGGTAAGGGTTCCACACACACTGTCTCTCACTGGGTTACAGGTTCCACACACGCTGACTCTCACTGGGGTTCGGTTTCCATACACACTGACTCTCACTGGGTTACAGATTCCACACACACTGGCTCTCACTGGGGTAAGGGTTCCACACACAGACTCTCACTGGGGTACTGGTTCCACACACACTGACTCTCACTGGGTACTGGTTCCACACACACTGACTCTCACTGGGATATGGGTCCCACACACACTGACTCTCACTGGGGTACGGGTTCCACACACACTGACTCTCACTGGGGTACGGGTCCCACACACACTGACTCTCACTGGGGTACGGGTCCCACACACACTGACTCTCACTGGGGTATGGGTCCCACACACACTGACTCTCACTGGGGTAAGGGTTCCACACACACTGACTCTCACTGGGGTACGGGTTCCACACACACTGACTCTCACTGGGGTACGGGTCCCACACACACTGAAGCTCACTGGGGTACGGGTCCCACACACACTGACCCTCACTGGGGTACGGGTCCCACACACACTGACTCTCACTGGGGTATGGGTCCCACACACACTGACTCTCACTGGGGTACGGGTCCCACACACACTGAAGCTCACTGGGGTACGGGTTCCACACACACTGACTCTCACTCGGGTACGGGTCCCACACACACTGACTCTCACTGGGGTACGGGTCCCACACACACTGACTCTCACTGGGGTATGGGTCCCACACACACTGACTCTCACTGGGGTATGGGTCCCACACACACTGACTCTCACTGGGGTAAGGGTTCCACACACACTGACTCTCACTGGGGTACGGGCTCCACACACACTGACTCTCACTGGGGTACGGGTCCCACACACACTGAAGCTCACTGGGATATGGGTCCCACGCACACTGACTCTCACTGGGGTACGGGTTCCACACACACTGACTCTCGCTGGGGTACGAGTCCCACACACACTGACTCTCACTGGGGTAAGGGTTCCACACACACTGACTCTCACTGGGGTACAGGTCCCACACACACTGAAGCTCACTGGGGTACGGGTCCCACACACACTGACTCTCACTGGGGTACAGGTTCCACACACACTCACTCTCTCTGGGGTACAGATTCCACACACACTGTCTCTCACTGGGGTACTGGTTCCACACACACTGACTCTCACTGGGGTACGGGTCCCACACACACTGACCCTCACTGGGATATGGGTTCCATACACACTGACCCTCACTGGGATATGGGTTCCATACACACTGAGCCTCACTGGGATTTGGGTTCCACACACACTCACTCTCACTGGAGTACGGGTTCCAGACACACTGACCCTCATTGGGGTACGGGTTCCACACACACTGACCCTCACTGGGATATGGGTCCCACACACACTGACTCTCACTGGGGTACGGAATCCACACACACTGACTCTCACTGGTGTATGGGACCCACACACACTGACTCTCACTGGGGGATGGGTCCCACACACACTGACTCTCACTGGGGTAAGGGTTCCACACACACTGACTCTCACTGGGGTATGGGTCCCACACACACTGACTCTCACTGGGGTAAGGGTTCCACACACACTGACTCTCACTGGGGTACGGGCTCCACACACACTGACTCTCACTGGGGTACGGGTCCCACACACACTGAAGCTCACTGGGATATGGGTCCCACGCACACTGACTCTCACTGGGGTACGGGTTCCACACACACTGACTCTCACTGGGGTACGAGTCCCACATACACTGACTCTCACTGGGGTAAGGGTTCCACACACACTGACTCTCACTGGGGTATGGGTCCCACACACACTGACTCTCACTGGGGTACGGGTCCCACACACACTGACTCTCACTGGGGTATGGCTCCCACACACACTGACTCTCACTGGGGTATGGGTCCCACACACACTGACTCTCACTGGGGTAAGGGTTCCACACACACTGACTCTCACTGGGGTACGGGCTCCACACACACTGACTCTCACTGGGGTACGGGTCCCACACACACTGAAGCTCACTGGGGTACGGGTCCCACACACACTGACCCTCACTGGGGTACGGGTCCCACACACACTGACTCTCACTGGGGTATGGGTCCCACACACACTGACTCTCACTGGGGTACGGGTCCCACACACACTGAAGCTCACTGGGGTACGGGTCCCACACACACTGACCCTCACTGGGGTACGGGTTCCACATACACTGACTCTCACTGGGGTATGGGTTCCACACACACTGACTCTCACTGGCGTGCGGGTTCCACACACACTGACTCTCACTGGGTTACGGGTTCCACACACACTGACTCTCACTGGGGTGCGGGTTCCACACACACTGACTCTCACTGGGATATGGGTTCCACGCACACTGACCCTCACTGGAGTACGGGTTCCACACACACTGACTCTCACTGGGGTACGGGTTCCACACACACTGACTCTCACTGGGATATGGGTTCCACACACACTGACCCTCACTGGAGTACGGGTTCCACACACACTGACCCTCACTGGGGTATGGGTTCCACACACACTCACTCTCTCTGGGGTACAGGTGCCACACACACTGTCTCTCACTGGGGTACTGGTTCCGCACACACTGACTCTCACTGGGATATGGGTTCCACACACATTGACTATCACTCGGGTACAGGTTCCACACACATTGACTCTCACTCGGGTACAGGTTCCACATACAGTGAGTCTCACTTGGATATGGGTTCCACACACACTGTCTCTCACTGGGTTACAGGTTCCACACACGCTGACTCTCACTGGGGTTCGGTTTCCATACACACTGACTCTCACTGGGTTACAGATTCCACACACACTGGCTCTCACTGGGGTACGGGTTCCACACACAGACTCTCACTGGGGTACTGGTTCCACACACACTGACTCTCACTGGGTACTGGTTCCACACACACTGACTCTCACTGGGATATGGGTCCCACACACACTGACTCTCACTGGGGTACGGGTTCCACACACACTGACTCTCACTGGGGTACGGGTCCCACACACACTGACTCTCACTGGGGTACGGGTCCCACACACACTGACTCTCACTGGGGTATGGGTCCCACACACACTGACTCTCACTGGGGTAAGGGTTCCACACACACTGACTCTCACTGGGGTACGGGTTCCACACACACTGACTCTCACTGGGGTACGGGTCCCACACACACTGAAGCTCACTGGGGTACGGGTCCCACACACACTGACCCTCACTGGGGTACGGGTCCCACACACACTGACTCTCACTGGGGTATGGGTCCCACACACACTGACTCTCACTGGGGTACGGGTCCCACACACACTGAAGCTCACTGGGGTACGGGTTCCACACACACTGACTCTCACTCGGGTACGGGTCCCACACACACTGACTCTCACTGGGGTACGGGTCCCACACACACTGACTCTCACTGGGGTATGGGTCCCACACACACTGACTCTCACTGGGGTATGGGTCCCACACACACTGACTCTCACTGGGGTAAGGGTTCCACACACACTGACTCTCACTGGGGTACGGGCTCCACACACACTGACTCTCACTGGGGTACGGGTCCCACACACACTGAAGCTCACTGGGATATGGGTCCCACGCACACTGACTCTCACTGGGGTACGGGTTCCACACACACTGACTCTCGCTGGGGTACGAGTCCCACACACACTGACTCTCACTGGGGTAAGGGTTCCACACACACTGACTCTCACTGGGGTACGGGTCCCACACACACTGAAGCTCACTGGGGTACGGGTCCCACACACACTGACTCTCACTGGGGTACAGGTTCCACACACACTCACTCTCTCTGGGGTACAGATTCCACACACACTGTCTCTCACTGGGGTACTGGTTCCACACACACTGACTCTCACTGGGGTACGGGTCCCACACACACTGACCCTCACTGGGATATGGGTTCCATACACACTGACCCTCACTGGGATATGGGTTCCATACACACTGACCCTCACTGGGATTTGGGTTCCACACACACTGACTCTCACTGGAGTACGGGTTCCATACACACTGACCCTCATTGGGGTACGGGTTCCACACACACTGACCCTCACTGGGATATGGGTCCCACACACACTGACTCTCACTGGGGTACGGAATCCACACACACTGACTCTCACTGGTGTATGGGACCCACACACACTGACTCTCACTGGGGGATGGGTCCCACACACACTGACTCTCACTGGGGTAAGGGTTCCACACACACTGACTCTCACTGGGGTATGGGTCCCACACACACTGACTCTCACTGGGGTAAGGGTTCCACACACACTGACTCTCACTGGGGTACGGGCTCCACACACACTGACTCTCACTGGGGTACGGGTCCCACACACACTGAAGCTCACTGGGATATGGGTCCCACGCACACTGACTCTCACTGGGGTACGGGTTCCACACACACTGACTCTCACTGGGGTACGAGTCCCACATACACTGACTCTCACTGGGGTAAGGGTTCCACACACACTGACTCTCACTGGGGTATGGGTCCCACACACACTGACTCTCACTGGGGTACGGGTCCCACACACACTGACTCTCACTGGGGTATGGCTCCCACACACACTGACTCTCACTGGGGTATGGGTCCCACACACACTGACTCTCACTGGGGTAAGGGTTCCACACACACTGACTCTCACTGGGGTACGGGCTCCACACACACTGACTCTCACTGGGGTACGGGTCCCACACACACTGAAGCTCACTGGGGTACGGGTCCCACACACACTGACCCTCACTGGGGTACGGGTCCCACACACACTGACTCTCACTGGGGTATGGGTCCCACACACACTGACTCTCACTGGGGTACGGGTCCCACACACACTGACTCTCACTGGGGTACGGGTCCCAAACACACTGACTCTCACTGGGGTATGGGTCCCACACACACTGACCCTCACTGGGGTACGGGTCCCACACACACTGACTCTCACTGGGGTAAGGGTTCCACACACACTGACTCTCACTGGGGTATGGGTTCCACACACACTGACTCTCACTGGCGTGCAGGTTCCATACTCACTGACTCTCACTGGGGTAAGGGTTCCACACACACTGACTCTCACTGGGGTACGGGTTCCACACACACTGACTCTCACTGGGGTACGGGTTCCACACACACTGACCCTCACTGGGATAGGGGTTCCATACACACTGACGCTCACTCGGGTACGGGTCCCACACACACCGACCCTCACTGGGATATGGGTTCCATACACACTGACCCTCACTGGGATATGGGTTCCATACACACTGACCCTCACTGGGATTTGGGTTCCACACACACTGACTCTCACTGGAGTACGGGTTCCATACACACTGACCCTCATTGGGGTACGGGTTCCACACACACTGACCCTCACTGGGATATGGGTCCCACACACACTGACTCTCACTGGGGTACGGGTTCCACACACACTGACTCTCACTGGGGTACGGGTCCCACACACACTGAAGCTCACTGGGGTACGGGTCCCACACACACTGACTCTCACTGGGGTATGGGTCCCACACACACTGACTCTCACTGGGGTATGGGTCCCACACACACTGACTCTCACTGGGGTAAGGGTTCCACACACACTGACTCTCACTGGGGTACGGGTTCCACACACACTGACCCTCACTGGGATATGGGTTCCATACACACTGACGCTCACTGGGGTACGGGTCCCACACACACTGACCCTCACTGGGATATGGGTTCCAAACACACACCCTCACTGGGATATGGGTTCCACACACTGACCCTCACTGGGATTTGGGTTCCACACACACTGACTCTCACTGGAGTACGGGTTCCATACACACTGACCCTCATTGGGGTACGGGTTCCACACACACTGACCCTCACTGGGATATGGGTCCCACACACACTGACTCTCACTGGGGTACGGGTTCCACACACACTGACTCTCACTCGGGTACGGGTCCCACACACACTGACTCTCACTGGGGTACGGGTCCCACACACACTGACTCTCACTGGGGTATGGGTCCCACACACACTGACTCTCACTGGGGTATGGGTCCCACACACACGGACTCTCACTGGGGTAAGGGTTCCACACACACTGACTCTCACTGGGGTACGGGCTCCACACACACTGACTCTCACTGGGGTACGGGTCCCACACACACTGAAGCTCACTGGGATATGGGTCCCACGCACACTGACTCTCACTGGGGTACGGGTTCCACACACACTGACTCTCGCTGGGGTACGAGTCCCACACACACTGACTCTCACTGGGGTAAGGGTTCCACACACACTGACTCTCACTGGGGTACGGGTCCCACACACACTGAAGCTCACTGGGGTACGGGTCCCACACACACTGACTCTCACTGGGGTACAGGTTCCACACACACTCACTCTCTCTGGGGTACAGATTCCACACACACTGTCTCTCACTGGGGTACTGGTTCCACACACACTGACTCTCACTGGGGTACGGGTCCCACACACACTGACCCTCACTGGGATATGGGTTCCATACACACTGACCCTCACTGGGATATGGGTTCCATACACACTGACCCTCACTGGGATTTGGGTTCCACACACACTGACTCTCACTGGAGTACGGGTTCCATACACACTGACCCTCATTGGGGTACGGGTTCCACACACACTGACCCTCACTGGGATATGGGTCCCACACACACTGACTCTCACTGGGGTACGGGTTCCACACACACTGACTCTCACTGGGGTACGGGTCCCACACACACTGACTCTCACTGGGGTACGGGTCCCACACACACTGACTCTCACTGTGGTATGGGACCCACACACACTGACTCTCACTGGGGTATGGGTCCCACACACACTGACTCTCACTGGGGTAAGGGTTCCACACACACTGACTCTCAGTGGGGTATGGGTCCCACACACACTGACTCTCACTGGGGTAAGGGTTCCACACACACTGACTCTCACTGGGGTACGGGCTCCACACACACTGAATCTCACTGGGGTACGGGTCCCACACACACTGAAGCTCACTGGGATATGGGTCCCACGCACACTGAGTCTCACTGGGGTACGGGTCCCACACACACTGAAGCTCACTGGGGTACGGGTCCCACACACACTGACTCTCACTGGGGTATGGGTCCCACACACACTGACTCTCACTGGGGTATGGGTCCCACACACACTGACTCTCACTGGGGTAAGGGTTCCACACACACTGACTCTCACTGGGGTACGGGTTCCACACACACTGACTCTCACTGGGGTACGGGTCCCACACACACTGAAGCTCACTGGGGTACGGGTCCCACACACACTGACCCTCACTGGGATATGGGTTCCATACACACTGACCCTCACTGGGATATGGGTTCCATACACACTGACCCTCACTGGGATTTGGGTTCCACACACACTGACTCTCACTGGAGTACGGGTTCCATACACACTGACCGTCATTGGGGGACGGGTTCCACACACACTGACCCTCACTGGGATATGGGTCCCACACACACTGACTCTCACTGGGGTACGGGTTCCACACACACTGACTCTCACTGGGGTATGGGTCCCACACACACTGACTCTCACTGGGGTACGGGTCCCACACACACTGACTCTCACTGGGGTATGGGTCCCACACACACTGACTCTCACTGGGGTATGGGTCCCACACACACTAATTCTCACTGGGGTAAGGGTTCCACACACACTGACTCTCACTGGGGTACGGGCTCCACACACACTGACTCTCACTGGGGTACGGGTCCCACACACACTGAAGCTCACTGGGGTACGGGTCCCACACACACTGACTCTCACTGGGGTATGGATCCCACACACACTGACTCTCACTGGGGTATGGGTCCCACACACACTGACTCTCACTGGGGTAAGGGTTCCACACACACTGACTCTCACTGGGATAGGGGTTCCATACACACTGACGCTCACTCGGGTACGGGTCCCACACACACCGACCCTCACTGGGATATGGGTTCCATACACACTGACCCTCACTGGGATTTGGGTTCCACACACACTGACTCTCACTGGAGTACGGGTTCCATACACACTGACCCTCATTGGGGTACGGGTTCCACACACACTGACCCTCACTGGGATATGGGTCCCACACACACTGACTCTCACTGGGGTACGGGTTCCACACACACTGACTCTCACTGGGGTACGGGTCCCACACACACTGACTCTCACTGGGGTACGGGTCCCACACACACTGACTCTCACTGTGGTATGGGACCCACACACACTGACTCTCACTGGGGTATGGGTCCCACACACACTGACTCTCACTGGGGTAAGGGTTCCACACACACTGACTCTCAGTGGGGTATGGGTCCCACACACACTGACTCTCACTGGGGTAAGGGTTCCACACACACTGACTCTCACTGGGGTACGGGCTCCACACACACTGAATCTCACTGGGGTACGGGTCCCACACACACTGAAGCTCACTGGGATATGGGTCCCACGCACACTGAGTCTCACTGGGGTACGGGTCCCACACACACTGAAGCTCACTGGGGTACGGGTCCCACACACACTGACTCTCACTGGGGTATGGGTCCCACACACACTGACTCTCACTGGGGTATGGGTCCCACACACACTGACTCTCACTGGGGTAAGGGTTCCACACACACTGACTCTCACTGGGGTACGGGTTCCACACACACTGACTCTCACTGGGGTACGGGTCCCACACACACTGAAGCTCACTGGGGTACGGGTCCCACACACACTGACCCTCACTGGGATATGGGTTCCATACACACTGACCCTCACTGGGATATGGGTTCCATACACACTGACCCTCACTGGGATTTGGGTTCCACACACACTGACTCTCACTGGAGTACGGGTTCCATACACACTGACCGTCATTGGGGGACGGGTTCCACACACACTGACCCTCACTGGGATATGGGTCCCACACACACTGACTCTCACTGGGGTACGGGTTCCACACACACTGACTCTCACTGGGGTATGGGTCCCACACACACTGACTCTCACTGGGGTACGGGTCCCACACACACTGACTCTCACTGGGGTATGGGTCCCACACACACTGACTCTCACTGGGGTATGGGTCCCACACACACTAATTCTCACTGGGGTAAGGGTTCCACACACACTGACTCTCACTGGGGTACGGGCTCCACACACACTGACTCTCACTGGGGTACGGGTCCCACACACACTGAAGCTCACTGGGGTACGGGTCCCACACACACTGACTCTCACTGGGGTATGGATCCCACACACACTGACTCTCACTGGGGTATGGGTCCCACACACACTGACTCTCACTGGGGTAAGGGTTCCACACACACTGACTCTCACTGGGATAGGGGTTCCATACACACTGACGCTCACTCGGGTACGGGTCCCACACACACCGACCCTCACTGGGATATGGGTTCCATACACACTGACCCTCACTGGGATATGGGTTCCATACACACTGACCCTCACTGGGATTTGGGTTCCACACACACTGACTCTCACTGGAGTACGGGTTCCATACACACTGACCCTCATTGGGGTACGGGTTCCACACACACTGACCCTCACTGGGATATGGGTCCCACACACACTGACTCTCACTGGGGTACGGGTTCCACACACACTGACTCTCACTGGGGTACGGGTCCCACACACACTGAAGCTCACTGGGGTACGGGTCCCACACACACTGACTCTCACTGGGGTATGGGTCCCACACACACTGACTCTCACTGGGGTATGGGTCCCACACACACTGACTCTCACTGGGGTAAGG
This sequence comes from Mustelus asterias, assembly GCF_964213995.1. Lineage (NCBI taxonomy): Eukaryota > Metazoa > Chordata > Chondrichthyes > Carcharhiniformes > Triakidae > Mustelus > Mustelus asterias. The sequence continues at coordinate 46,745,160 of NC_135824.1, read as the reverse complement.
GTTCCACACACACTGACTCTCACTGGGGTACGGGTTCCACACACACTGACCCTCACTGGGATATGGGTTCCATACACACTGACGCTCACTGGGGTACGGGTCCCACACACACTGACCCTCACTGGGATATGGGTTCCAAACACACACCCTCACTGGGATATGGGTTCCACACACTGACCCTCACTGGGATTTGGGTTCCACACACACTGACTCTCACTGGAGTACGGGTTCCATACACACTGACCCTCATTGGGGTACGGGTTCCACACACACTGACCCTCACTGGGATATGGGTCCCACACACACTGACTCTCACTGGGGTACGGGTTCCACACACACTGACTCTCACTCGGGTACGGGTCCCACACACACTGACTCTCACTGGGGTACGGGTCCCACACACACTGACTCTCACTGGGGTATGGGTCCCACACACACTGACTCTCACTGGGGTATGGGTCCCACACACACGGACTCTCACTGGGGTAAGGGTTCCACACACACTGACTCTCACTGGGGTACGGGCTCCACACACACTGACTCTCACTGGGGTACGGGTCCCACACACACTGAAGCTCACTGGGATATGGGTCCCACGCACACTGACTCTCACTGGGGTACGGGTTCCACACACACTGACTCTCGCTGGGGTACGAGTCCCACACACACTGACTCTCACTGGGGTAAGGGTTCCACACACACTGACTCTCACTGGGGTACGGGTCCCACACACACTGAAGCTCACTGGGGTACGGGTCCCACACACACTGACTCTCACTGGGGTACAGGTTCCACACACACTCACTCTCTCTGGGGTACAGATTCCACACACACTGTCTCTCACTGGGGTACTGGTTCCACACACACTGACTCTCACTGGGGTACGGGTCCCACACACACTGACCCTCACTGGGATATGGGTTCCATACACACTGACCCTCACTGGGATATGGGTTCCATACACACTGACCCTCACTGGGATTTGGGTTCCACACACACTGACTCTCACTGGAGTACGGGTTCCATACACACTGACCCTCATTGGGGTACGGGTTCCACACACACTGACCCTCACTGGGATATGGGTCCCACACACACTGACTCTCACTGGGGTACGGGTTCCACACACACTGACTCTCACTGGGGTACGGGTCCCACACACACTGACTCTCACTGGGGTACGGGTCCCACACACACTGACTCTCACTGTGGTATGGGACCCACACACACTGACTCTCACTGGGGTATGGGTCCCACACACACTGACTCTCACTGGGGTAAGGGTTCCACACACACTGACTCTCAGTGGGGTATGGGTCCCACACACACTGACTCTCACTGGGGTAAGGGTTCCACACACACTGACTCTCACTGGGGTACGGGCTCCACACACACTGAATCTCACTGGGGTACGGGTCCCACACACACTGAAGCTCACTGGGATATGGGTCCCACGCACACTGAGTCTCACTGGGGTACGGGTCCCACACACACTGAAGCTCACTGGGGTACGGGTCCCACACACACTGACTCTCACTGGGGTATGGGTCCCACACACACTGACTCTCACTGGGGTATGGGTCCCACACACACTGACTCTCACTGGGGTAAGGGTTCCACACACACTGACTCTCACTGGGGTACGGGTTCCACACACACTGACTCTCACTGGGGTACGGGTCCCACACACACTGAAGCTCACTGGGGTACGGGTCCCACACACACTGACCCTCACTGGGATATGGGTTCCATACACACTGACCCTCACTGGGATATGGGTTCCATACACACTGACCCTCACTGGGATTTGGGTTCCACACACACTGACTCTCACTGGAGTACGGGTTCCATACACACTGACCGTCATTGGGGGACGGGTTCCACACACACTGACCCTCACTGGGATATGGGTCCCACACACACTGACTCTCACTGGGGTACGGGTTCCACACACACTGACTCTCACTGGGGTATGGGTCCCACACACACTGACTCTCACTGGGGTACGGGTCCCACACACACTGACTCTCACTGGGGTATGGGTCCCACACACACTGACTCTCACTGGGGTATGGGTCCCACACACACTAATTCTCACTGGGGTAAGGGTTCCACACACACTGACTCTCACTGGGGTACGGGCTCCACACACACTGACTCTCACTGGGGTACGGGTCCCACACACACTGAAGCTCACTGGGGTACGGGTCCCACACACACTGACTCTCACTGGGGTATGGATCCCACACACACTGACTCTCACTGGGGTATGGGTCCCACACACACTGACTCTCACTGGGGTAAGGGTTCCACACACACTGACTCTCACTGGGGTACGGGCTCGACACACACTGACTCTCACTGGGGTTCGGGTCCCACACACACTGAAGGTCACTGGGATATGGGTCCCACGCACACTGACTCTCACTGGGGTACGGGTTCCACACACACTGACTCTCACTGGTGTACGAATCCCACACACACACTCTGTCACTGGGGTAAGGGTTCCACACACACACTGACTCTCACTGGGGTACGGGTCCCACACACACTGACTCTCACTGGGGTACGGGTCCCACACACACTGACTCTCACTGGGGTATGGGTCCCACACACACTGACTCTCACTGGGGTATGGGTCCCACACACACTGACTCTCACTGGGGTACGGGTCCCACACACACTGACTCTCACTGGGGTATGGGCCCCACACACACTGACCCTCACTGGGGTACGGGTCCCACACACACTGACTCTCACTGGGGTAAGGGTTCCACACACACTGACCCTCACTGGGATATGGGTCCCACACACACTGACTCTCACTGGGGTACGGGTTCCACACACACAGACTCTCACTGTGGTACGGGTCCCACACACACTGAAGCTCACTGGGGTACGGGTCCCACACACACTGACCCTCACTGGGATATGGGTTCCAAACACACTGACCCTCACTGGGATATGGGTTCCATACACACTGACCCTCACTGGGATTTGGGTTCCACACACACTGACTCTCACTGGAGTACGGGTTCCATACACACTGACCCTCATTGGGGGACGGGTTCCACACACACTGACCCTCACTGGGATATGGGTCCCACACACACTGACTCTCACTGGGGTACGGGTTCCACACACACTGACTCTCACTGGGGTATGGGTCCCACACACACTGACTCTCACTGGGGTACGGGTCCCACACACACTGACTCTCACTGGGGTATGGGTCCCACACACACTGACTCTCACTGGGGTATGGGTCCCACACACACTAACTCTCACTGGGGTAAGGGTTCCACACACACTGACTCTCACTGGGGTACGGGCTCCACACACACTGACTCTCACTGGGGTACGGGTCCCACACACACTGAAGCTCACTGGGGTACGGGTCCCACACACACTGACTCTAACTGGGGTATGGATCCCACACACACTGACTCTCACTGGGGTATGGGTCCCACACACACTGACTCTCACTGGGGTAAGGGTTCCACACACACTGACCCTCACTGGGGTACGGGCTCGACACACACTGACTCTCACTGGGGTTCGGGTCCCACACACACTGAAGGTCACTGGGATATGGGTCCCACGCACACTGACTCTCACTGGGGTACGGGTTCCACACACACTGACTCTCACTGGTGTACGAGTCCCACACACACTGACTCTCACTGGGGTAAGGGTTCCACACACACACTGACTCTCACTGGGGTACGGGTCCCACACACACTGACTCTCACTGGGGTACGGGTCCCACACACACTGACTCTAACTGGGGTATGGGTCCCACACACACTGACTCTCACTGGGGTATGGGTCCCACACGCACTGACTCTCACTGGGGTACGGGTCCCACACACACTGACTCTCACTGGGGTATGGGCCCCACACACACTGACCCTCACTGGGGTACGGGTCCCACACACACTGACTCTCACTGGGGTAAGGGTTCCACACACACTGACTCTCACTGGGGTACGGGCTCCACACACACTGACTCTCACTGGGGTACGGGTCCCACACACACTGAAGCTCACTGGGGTAAGGGTTCCACACACACTGACTCTCACTGGGGTAAGGGTTCCACACACACTGACCCTCACTGGGGTACGGGTCCCACACACACTGACTCTCACTGGGGTATGGGTCCCACACACACTGACTCTCACTGGGGTACGGGTCCCACACACACTGACTCTCACTGGGGTACGGGTCCCACACACACTGACTCTCACTGGGGTATGGGTCCCACACACACTGACCCTCACTGGGGTACGGGTCCCACACACACTGACTCTCACTGGGGTAAGGGTTCCACACACACTGACTCTCACTGGGGTACGGGCTCCACACACACTGACTCTCACTGGGGTACGGGTCCCACACACACTGAAGCTCAATGGGGTACGGGTCCCACACACACTGACCCTCACTGGGGTACGGGTTCCACACACACTGACTCTCACTGGGGTATGGGTTCCACACACACTGACTCTCACTGGCGTGCGGGTTCCACACTCACTGACTCTCAGTGGGGTAAGGGTTCCACACACACTGACTCTCACTGGGGTACGGGTCCCACACACACTGACTCTCACTGGGGTAAGGGTTCCACACACACTGACTCTCACTGGGGTACGGGCTCCACACACACTGACTCTCACTGGGGTACGGGTCCCACACACACTGAAGCTCACTGGGGTACGGGTCCCACACACACTGACCCTCACTGGGGTACGGGTTCCACACACACTGACTCTCACTGGGGTATGGGTTCCACACACACTGACTCTCACTGGCGTGCGGGTTCCACACACACTGACTCTCACTGGGGTACGGGTTCCACACACACTGACTCTCACTGGGGTACGGGTTCCACACACACTGACTCTCACTGGGATATGGGTTCCACGCACACTGACCCTCACTGGAGTACGGGTTCCACACACACTGACTCTCACTGGGGTACGGGTTCCACACACACTGACTCTCACTGGGATATGGGTTCCACACACACTGACCCTCACTGGAGTACGGGTTCCACACACACTGACCCTCACTGGGGTATGGGTTCCACACACACTCACTCTCTCTGGGGTACAGGTGCCACACACACTGTCTCTCACTGGGGCACTGGTTCCACACACACTGACTCTCACTGGGATATGGGTTCCACACACATTGACTATCACTCGGGTACAGGTTCCACACACATTGACTCTCACTCGGGTACAGGTTCCACATACAGTGAGTCTCACTTGGATATGGGTTCCACACACACTGTCTCTCACTGGGTTACAGGTTCCACACACGCTGACTCTCACTGGGGTTCGGTTTCCATACACACTGACTCTCCCTGGGTTACAGATTCCACACACACTGGCTCTCACTGGGGTATGGGTTCCACACACAGACTCTCACTGGGGTACTGGTTCCACACACACTGACTCTCACTGGGTACTGGTTCCACACACACTGACTCTCACTGGGATATGGGTCCCACACACACTGACTCTCACTGGGGTGCGGGTTCCACACACACTGACTCTCACTGGGGTACGGGTCCCACACACACTGACTCTCACTGGGGTACGGGTCCCACACACACTGACTCTCACTGGGGTATGGGTCCCACACACACTGACTCTCACTGGGGTAAGGGTTCCACACACACTGACTCTCACTGGGGTACGGGTTCCACACACACTGACTCTCACTGGGGTACGGGTCCCACACACACTGAAGCTCACTGGGGTACGGGTCCCACACACACTGACCCTCACTGGGGTACGGGTCCCACACACACTGACTCTCACTGGGGTATGGGTCCCACACACACTGACTCTCACTGGGGTACGGGTCCCACACACACTGACTCTCACTGGGGTACGGATCCCACACACACTGACTCTCACTGGGGTATGGGTCCCACACACACTGACCCTCACTGGGGTACGGGTCCCACACACACTGACTCTCACTGGGGTAAGGGTTCCACACACACTGACTCTCACTGGGGTATGGGTTCCACACACACTGACTCTCACTGGGGTATGGGTTCCACACACACTGACTCTCACTGGCGTGCAGGTTCCACACTCACTGACTCTCACTGGGGTAAGGGTTCCACACACACTGACTCTCACTGGGGTACGGGTCCCACACACACTGACTCTCACTGGGGTAAGTGTTTCACACACACTGACTCTCACTGGGGTACGGGTTCCACACACACTGACCCTCACTGGGATATGGGTTCCATACAAACTGACGCTCACTGGGGTACGGGTCCCACACACACTGACCCTCACTGGGATATGGGTTCCATACACACTGACCCTCACTGGGATTTGGGTTCCACACACACTGACTCTCACTGGAGTACGGGTTCCATACACACTGACCCTCATTGGGGTACGGGTTCCACACACACTGACCCTCACTGGGATATGGGTCCCACACACACTGACTCTCACTGGGGTACGGGTTCCACACACACTGACTCTCACTGGGGTACGGGTCCCACACACACTGACTCTCACTGGGGTACGGGTCCCACACACACTGACTCTCACTGGGGTATGGGTCCCACACACACTGACTCTCACTGGGGTATGGGTCCCACACACACTGACTCTCACTGGGGTAAGGGTTCCACACACACTGACTCTCACTGGGGTACGGGCTCCACACACACTGACTCTCACTGGGGTACGGGTCCCACACACACTGAAGCTCACTGGGATATGGGTCCCACGCACACTGACTCTCACTGGGGTACGGGTCCCACACACACTGACTCTCACTGGGGTATGGGTCCCACACACACTGACTCTCACTGGGGTAAGGGTCCCACACACACTGACTCTCACTGGGGTAAGGGTTCCACACACACTGACTCTCACTGGGGTACGGGCTCCACACACACTGACTCTCGCTGGGGTACGGGTCCCACACACACTGAAGCTCACTGGGATATGGGTCCCACGCACACTGACTCTCACTGGGGTACGGGTTCCACACACACTGACTCTCACTGGGGTACGGGTCCCACACACACTGACTCTCACTGGGGTATGGGTCCCACACACACTGACTCTCACTGGGGTATGGGTCCCACACACACTGACTCTCACTGGGGTAAGGGTTCCACACACACTGACTCTCACTGAGGTACGGGCTCCACACACACTGACTCTCACTGGGGTACGGGTCCCACACACACTGAAGCTCACTGGGGTACGGGTCCCACACACACTGACGCTCACTGGGGTACGGGTCCCACACACACTGACTCTCACTGGGGTATGGGTCCCACACACACTGACTCTCACTGGGGTACGGGTCCCACACACACTGACTCTCACTGGGGTACGGGTCCCACACACACTGACTCTCACTGGGGTACGGGTCCCACACACACTGACCCTCACTGGGGTACGGGTCCCACACACACTGACTCTCACTGGGGTAAGGGTTCCACACACACTGACTCTCACTGGGGTATGGGTCCCACACACACTGACTCTCACTGGGGTACGGGTCCCACCCACACTGACTCTCACTGGGGTACGGGTCCCACACACACTGAAGCTCACTGGGGTACGGGTCCCACACACACTGACTCTCACTGGGGTATGGATCCCACACACACTGACTCTCACTGGGGTATGGGTCCCACACACACTGACTCTCACTGGGGTATGGATCCCACACACACTGACTCTCACTGGGGTATGGGTCCCACACACACTGACTCTCACTGGGGTTCGGGTCCCACACACACTGAAGGTCACTGGGATATGGGTCCCACGCACACTGACTCTCACTGGGGTACGGGTTCCACACACACTGACTCTCACTGGTGTACGAATCCCACACACACACTCTCTCACTGGGGTAAGGGTTCCACACACACACTGACTCTCACTGGGGTACGGGTCCCACACACACTGACTCTCACTGGGGTACGGGTCCCACACACACTGACTCTCACTGGGGTATGGGTCCCACACACACTAACTCTCACTGGGGCATGGGTCCCACACACACTGACTCTCACTGGGGTACGGGTCCCACACACACTGACTCTCACTGGGGTATGGGCCCCACACACACTGACCCTCACTGGGGTACGGGTCCCACACACACTGACTCTCACTGGGGTAAGGGTTCCACACACACTGACCCTCACTGGGATATGGGTCCCACACACACTGACTCTCACTGGGGTACGGGTTCCACACACACAGACTCTCACTGGGGTACGGGTCCCACACACACTGAAGCTCACTGGGGTACGGGTCCCACACACACTGACCCTCACTGGGATATGGGTTCCAAACACACTGACCCTCACTGGGATATGGGTTCCATACACACTGACCCTCACTGGGATTTGGGTTCCACACACACTGACTCTCACTGGAGTACGGGTTCCATACACACTGACCCTCATTGGGGGACGGGTTCCACACACACTGACCCTCACTGGGATATGGGTCCCACACACACTGACTCTCACTGGGGTACGGGTTCCACACACACTGACTCTCACTGGGGTATGGGTCCCACACACACTGACTCTCACTGGGGTACGGGTCCCACACACACTGACTCTCACTGGGGTATGGGTCCCACACACACTGACTCTCACTGGGGTATGGGTCCCACACACACTAACTCTCACTGGGGTAAGGGTTCCACACACACTGACTCTCACTGGGGTACGGGCTCCACACACACTGACTCTCACTGGGGTACGGGTCCCACACACACTGAAGCTCACTGGGGTACGGGTCCCACACACACTGACTCTAACTGGGGTATGGATCCCACACACACTGACTCTCACTGGGGTATGGGTCCCACACACACTGACTCTCACTGGGGTAAGGGTTCCACACACACTGACCCTCACTGGGGTACGGGCTCGACACACACTGACTCTCACTGGGGTTCGGGTCCCACACACACTGAAGGTCACTGGGATATGGGTCCCACGCACACTGACTCTCACTGGGGTACGGGTTCCACACACACTGACTCTCACTGGTGTACGAGTCCCACACACACTGACTCTCACTGGGGTAAGGGTTCCACACACACACTGACTCTCACTGGGGTACGGGTCCCACACACACTGACTCTCACTGGGGTACGGGTCCCACACACACTGACTCTCACTGGGGTATGGGTCCCACACACACTGACTCTCACTGGGGTATGGGTCCCACACACACTGACTCTCACTGGGGTACGGGTCCCACACACACTGACTCTCACTGGGGTATGGGCCCCACACACACTGACCCTCACTGGGGTACGGGTCCCACACACACTGACTCTCACTGGGGTAAGGGTTCCACACACACTGACTCTCACTGGGGTACGGGCTCCACACACACTGACTCTCACTGGGGTACGGGTCCCACACACACTGAAGCTCACTGGGGTAAGGGTTCCACACACACTGACTCTCACTGGGGTAAGGGTTCCACACACACTGACCCTCACTGGGGTACGGGTCCCACACACACTGACTCTCACTGGGGTATGGGTCCCACACACACTGACTCTCACTGGGGTACGGGTCCCACACACACTGACTCTCACTGGGGTACGGGTCCCACACACACTGACTCTCACTGGGGTATGGGTCCCACACACACTGACCCTCACTGGGGTACGGGTCCCACACACACTGACTCTCACTGGGGTAAGGGTTCCACACACACTGACTCTCACTGGGGTACGGGCTCCACACACACTGACTCTCACTGGGGTACGGGTCCCACACACACTGAAGCTCAATGGGGTACGGGTCCCACACACACTGACCCTCACTGGGGTACGGGTTCCACACACACTGACTCTCACTGGGGTATGGGTTCCACACACACTGACTCTCACTGGCGTGCGGGTTCCACACTCACTGACTCTCAGTGGGGTAAGGGTTCCACACACACTGACTCTCACTGGGGTACGGGTCCCACACACACTGACTCTCACTGGGGTAAGGGTTCCACACACACTGACTCTCACTGGGGTACGGGCTCCACACACACTGACTCTCACTGGGGTACGGGTCCCACACACACTGAAGCTCACTGGGGTACGGGTCCCACACACACTGACTCTCACTGGGGTATGGGTTCCACACACACTGACTCTCACTGGCGTGCGGGTTCCACACACACTGACTCTCACTGGGGTACGGGTTCCACGCACACTGACCCTCACTGGAGTACGGGTTCCACACACACTGACTCTCACTGGGGTACGGGTTCCACACACACTGACTCTCACTGGGATATGGGTTCCACACACACTGACCCTCACTGGAGTACGGGTTCCACACACACTGACCCTCACTGGGGTATGGGTTCCACACACACTCACTCTCTCTGGGGTACAGGTGCCACACACACTGTCTCTCACTGGGGTACTGGTTCCACACACACTGACTCTCACTGGGATATGGGTTCCACACACATTGACTATCACTCGGGTACAGGTTCCACACACATTGACTCTCACTCGGGTACAGGTTCCACATACAGTGAGTCTCACTTGGATATGGGTTCCACACACACTGTCTCTCACTGGGTTACAGGTTCCACACACGCTGACTCTCACTGGGGTTCGGTTTCCATACACACTGACTCTCACTGGGTTACAGATTCCACACACACTGGCTCTCACTGGGGTACGGGTTCCACACACAGACTCTCACTGGGGTACTGGTTCCACACACACTGACTCTCACTGGGTACTGGTTCCACACACACTGACTCTCACTGGGATATGGGTCCCACACACACTGACTCTCACTGGGGTACGGGTTCCACACACACTGACTCTCACTGGGGTACGGGTCCCACACAAACTGACTCTCACTGGGGTACGGGTCCCACACACACTGACTCTCACTGGGGTATGGGTCCCACACACACTGACTCTCACTGGGGTAAGGGTTCCACACACACTGACTCTCACTGGGGTACGGGTTCCACACACACTGACTCTCACTGGGGTACGGGTCCCACACACACTGAAGCTCACTGGGGTACGGGTCCCACACACACTGACCCTCACTGGGGTACGGGTCCCACACACACTGACTCTCACTGGGGTATGGGTCCCACACACACTGACTCTCACTGGGGTACGGGTCCCACACACACTGACTCTCACTGGGGTACGGATCCCAAACACACTGACTCTCACTGGGGTATGGGTCCCACACACACTGACCCTCACTGGGGTACGGGTCCCACACACACTGACTCTCACTGGGGTAAGGGTTCCACACACACTGACTCTCACTGGGGTATGGGTTCCACACACACTGACTCTCACTGGGGTATGGGTTCCACACACACTGACTCTCACTGGCGTGCAGGTTCCACACTCACTGACTCTCACTGGGGTAAGGGTTCCACACACACTGACTCTCACTGGGGTACGGGTCCCACACACACTGACTCTCACTGGGGTAAGTGTTTCACACACACTGACTCTCACTGGGGTACGGGTTCCACACACACTGACCCTCACTGGGATATGGGTTCCATACAAACTGACGCTCACTGGGGTACGGGTCCCACACACACTGACCCTCACTGGGATATGGGTTCCATACACACTGACCCTCACTGGGATATGGGTTCCATACACACTGACCCTTACTGGGATTTGGGTTCCACACACACTGACTCTCACTGGAGTACGGGTTCCATACACACTGACCCTCATTGGGGTACGGGTTCCACACACACTGACCCTCACTGGGATATGGGTCCCACACACACTGACTCTCACTGGGGTACGGGTTCCACACACACTGACTCTCACTGGGGTACGGGTCCCACACACACTGACTCTCACTGGGGTACGGGTCCCACACACACTGACTCTCACTGGGGTATGGGTCCCACACACACTGACTCTCACTTGGGTATGGGTCCCACACACACTGACTCTCACTGGGGTAAGGGTTCCACACACACTGACTCTCACTGGGGTACGGGCTCCACACACACTGACTCTCACTGGGGTACGGGTCCCACACACACTGAAGCTCACTGGGATATGGGTCCCACGCACACTGACTCTCACTGGGGTACGGGTCCCACACACACTGACTCTCACTGGGGTATGGGTCCCACACACACTGACTCTCACTGGGGTAAGGGTCCCACACACACTGACTCTCACTGGGGTAAGGGTTCCACACACACTGACTCTCACTGGGGTACGGGCTCCACACACACTGACTCTCGCTGGGGTACGGGTCCCACACACACTGAAGCTCACTGGGATATGGGTCCCACGCACACTGACTCTCACTGGGGTACGGGTTCCACACACACTGACTCTCACTGGGGTACGGGTCCCACACACACTGACTCTCACTGGGGTATGGGTCCCACACACACTGACTCTCACTGGGGTATGTGTCCCACACACACTGACTCTCACTGGGGTAAGGGTTCCACACACACTGACTCTCACTGAGGTACGGGCTCCACACACACTGACCCTCACTGGGGTACGGGTCCCACACACACTGAAGCTCACTGGGGTACGGGTCCCACACACACTGACGCTCACTGGGGTACGGGTCCCACACACACTGACTCTCACTGGGGTATGGGTCCCACAGACACTGACTCTCACTGGGGTACGGGTCCCACACACACTGACTCTCACTGGGGTACGGGTCCCACACACACTGACTCTCACTGGGGTACGGGTCCCACACACACTGACCCTCACTGGGGTACGGGTCCCACACACACTGACTCTCACTGGGGTAAGGGTTCCACACACACTGACTCTCACTGGGGTATGGGTCCCACACACACTGACTCTCACTGGGGTACGGGTCCCACCCACACTGACTCTCACTGGGGTACGGGTCCCACACACACTGAAGCTCACTGGGGTACGGGTCCCACACACACTGACTCTCACTGGGGTATGGATCCCACACACACTGACTCTCACTGGGGTATGGGTCCCACACACACTGACTCTCACTGGGGTAAGGGTTCCACACACACTGACTCTCACTGGGGTACGGGCTCGACACACACTGACTCTCACTGGGGTTCGGGTCCCACACACACTGAAGGTCACTGGGATATGGGTCCCACGCACACTGACTCTCACTGGGGTACGGGTTCCACACACACTGACTCTCACTGGTGTACGAATCCCACACACACACTCTCTCACTGGGGTAAGGGTTCCACACACACACTGACTCTCACTGGGGTACGGGTCCCACACACACTGACTCTCACTGGGGTACGGGTCCCACACACACTGACTCTCACTGGGGTATGGGTCCCACACACACTGACTCTCACTGGGGTATGGGTCCCACACACACTGACTCTCACTGGGGTACGGGTCCCACACACACTGACTCTCACTGGGGTATGGGCCCCACACACACTGACCCTCACTGGGGTACGGGTCCCACACACACTGACTCTCACTGGGGTAAGGGTTCCACACACACTGACCCTCACTGGGATATGGGTCCCACACACACTGACTCTCACTGGGGTACGGGTTCCACACACACAGACTCTCACTGGGGTACGGGTCCCACACACACTGAAGCTCACTGGGGTACGGGTCCCACACACACTGACCCTCACTGGGATATGGGTTCCAAACACACTGACCCTCACTGGGATATGGGTTCCATACACACTGACCCTCACTGGGATTTGGGTTCCACACACACTGACTCTCACTGGAGTACGGGTTCCATACACACTGACCCTCATTGGGGGACGGGTTCCACACACACTGACCCTCACTGGGATATGGGTCCCACACACACTGACTCTCACTGGGGTACGGGTTCCACACACACTGACTCTCACTGGGGTATGGGTCCCACACACACTGACTCTCACTGGGGTACGGGTCCCACACACACTGACTCTCACTGGGGTATGGGTCCCACACACACTGACTCTCACTGGGGTATGGGTCCCACACACACTAACTCTCACTGGGGTAAGGGTTCCACACACACTGACTCTCACTGGGGTACGGGCTCCACACACACTGACTCTCACTGGGGTACGGGTCCCACACACACTGAAGCTCACTGGGGTACGGGTCCCACACACACTGACTCGAACTGGGGTATGGATCCCACACACACTGACTCTCACTGGGGTATGGGTCCCACACACACTGACTCTCACTGGGGTAAGGGTTCTACACACACTGACCCTCACTGGGGTACGGGCTCGACACACACTGACTCTCACTGGGGTTCGGGTCCCACACACACTGAAGGTCACTGGGATATGGGTCCCACGCACACTGACTCTCACTGGGGTACGGGTTCCACACACACTGACTCTCACTGGTGTACGAGTCCCACACACACTGACTCTCACTGGGGTAAGGGTTCCACACACACACTGACTCTCACTGGGGTACGGGTCCCACACACACTGACTCTCACTGGGGTACGGGTCCCACACACACTGACTCTCACTGGGGTATGGGTCCCACACACACTGACTCTCACTGGGGTATGGGTCCCACACACACTGACTCTCACTGGGGTACGGGTCCCACACACACTGAAGCTCAATGGGGTACGGGTCCCACACACACTCACCCTCACTGGGGTACGGGTTCCACACACACTGACTCTCACTGGGGTATGGGTTCCACACACACTGACTCTCACTGGGGTATGGGTCCCACACACACTGACTCTCACTGGGGTACGGGCTCCACACACACTGACTCTCACTGGGGTACGGGTCCCACACACACTGAAGCTCAATGGGGTACGGGTCCCACACACACTGACCCTCACTGGGGTACGGGTTCCACACACACTGACTCTCACTGGGGTATGGGTTCCACACACACTGACTCTCACTGGCGTGCGGGTTCCACACTCACTGACTCTCAGTGGGGTAAGGGTTCCACACACACTGACTCTCACTGGGGTACGGGTCCCACACACACATGACTCTCACTGGGGGAAGGGTTCCACACACACTGACTCTCACTGGGGTACGGGCTCCACACACACTGACTCTCACTGGGGTACGGGTCCCACACACACTGAAGCTCACTGGGGTACGGGTCCCACACACACTGACCCTCACTGGGGTACGGGTTCCACACACACTGACTCTCACTGGGGTATGGGTTCCACACACACTGACTCTCACTGGCGTGCGGGTTCCACACACACTGACTCTCACTGGGGTACGGGTTCCACACACACTGACTCTCACTGGGGTACGGGTTCCACACACACTGACTCTCACTGGGATATGGGTTCCACGCACACTGACCCTCACTGGAGTACGGGTTCCACACACACTGACTCTCACTGGGGTACGGGTTCCACACACACTGACTCTCACTGGGATATGGGTTCCACACACACTGACCCTCACTGGAGTACGGGTTCCACACACACTGACCCTCACTGGGTTATGGGTTCCACACACACTCACTCTCTCTGGGGTACAGGTGCCACACACACTGTCTCTCACTGGGGTACTGGTTCCACACACACTGACTCTCACTGGGATATGGGTTCCACACACATTGACTATCACTCGGGTACAGGTTCCACACACATTGACTCTCACTCGGGTACAGGTTCCACATACAGTGAGTCTCACTTGGATATGGGTTCCACACACACTGTCTCTCACTGGGTTACAGGTTCCACACACGCTGACTCTCACTGGGGTTCGGTTTCCATACACACTGACTCTCACTGGGTTACAGATTCCACACACACTGGCTCTCACTGGGGTACGGGTTCCACACACAGACTCTCACTGGGGTACTGGTTCCACACACACTGACTCTCACTGGGTACTGGTTCCACACACACTGACTCTCACTGGGATATGGGTCCCACACACACTGACTCTCACTGGGGTACGGGTTCCACACACACTGACTCTCACTGGGGTACGGGTCCCACACACACTGACTCTCACTGGGGTACGGGTCCCACACACACTGACTCTCACTGGGGTATGGGTCCCACACACACTGACTCTCACTGGGGTAAGGGTTCCACCCACACTGACTCTCACTGGGGTACGGGTTCCACACACACTGACTCTCACTGGGGTACGGGTCCCACACACACTGAAGCTCACTGGGGTACGGGTCCCACACACACTGACCCTCACTGGGGTACGGGTCCCACACACACTGACTCTCACTGGGGTATGGGTCCCACACACACTGACTCTCACTGGGGTACGGGTCCCACACACACTGACTCTCACTGGGGTACGGATCCCACACACACTGACTCTCACTGGGGTATGGGTCCCACACACACTGACCCTCACTGGGGTACGGGTCCCACACACACTGACTCTCACTGGGGTAAGGGTTCCACACACACTGACTCTCACTGGGGTATGGGTTCCACACACACTGACTCTCACTGGGGTATGGGTTCCACACACACTGACTCTCACTGGCGTGCAGGTTCCACACTCACTGACTCTCACTGGGGTAAGGGTTCCACACACACTGACTCTCACTGGGGTACGGGTCCCACACACACTGACTCTCACTGGGGTAAGTGTTTCACACACACTGACTCTCACTGGGGTACGGGTTCCACACACACTGACCCTCACTGGGATATGGGTTCCATACAAACTGACGCTCACTGGGGTACGGGTCCCACACACACTGACCCTCACTGGGATATGGGTTCCATACACACTGACCCTCACTGGGATATGGGTTCCATACACACTGACCCTTACTGGGATTTGGGTTCCACACACACTGACTCTCACTGGAGTACGGGTTCCATACACACTGACCCTCATTGGGGTACGGGTTCCACACACACTGACCCTCACTGGGATATGGGTCCCACACACACTGACTCTCACTGGGGTACGGGTTCCACACACACTGACTCTCACTGGGGTACGGGTCCCACACACACTGACTCTCACTGGGGTACGGGTCCCACACACACTGACTCTCACTGGGGTATGGGTCCCACACACACTGACTCTCACTGGGGTATGGGTCCCACACACACTGACTCTCACTGGGGTAAGGGTTCCACACACACTGACTCTCACTGGGGTACGGGCTCCACACACACTGACTCTCACTGGGGTACGGGTCCCACACACACTGAAGCTCACTGGGATATGGGTCCCACGCACACTGACTCTCACTGGGGTACGGGTCCCACACACACTGACTCTCACTGGGGTATGGGTCCCACACACACTGACTCTCACTGGGGTAAGGGTCCCACACACACTGACTCTCACTGGGGTAAGGGTTCCACACACACTGACTCTCACTGGGGTACGGGCTCCACACACACTGACTCTCGCTGGGGTACGGGTCCCACACACACTGAAGCTCACTGGGATATGGGTCCCACGCACACTGACTCTCACTGGGGTACGGGTTCCACACACACTGACTCTCACTGGGGTACGGGTCCCACACACACTGACTCTCACTGGGGCATGGGTCCCACACACACTGACTCTCACTGGGGTATGGGTCCCACACACACTGACTCTCACTGGGGTAAGGGTTCCACACACACTGACTCTCACTGAGGTACGGGCTCCACACACACTGACTCTCACTGGGGTAAGGGTTCCACACACACTGAAGCCCACTGGGGTACGGGTCCCACACACACTGACGCTCACTGGGGTACGGGTCCCACACACACTGACTCTCACTGGGGTATGGGTCCCACACACACTGACTCTCACTGGCGTACGGGTCCCACACACACTGACTCTCACTGGGGTACGGGTCCCACACACACGGACCCTCACTGGGGTACGGGTCCCACACACACTGACTCTCACTGGGGTAAGGGGTCCACACACACTGACTCTCACTGGGGTATGGGTCCCACACACACTGACTCTCACTGGGGTACGGGTCCCACACACACTGACTCTCACTGGGGTAAGTGTTTCACACACACTGACTCTCACTGGGGTACGGGTTCCACACACACTGACCCTCACTGGGATATGGGTTCCATACAAACTGACGCTCACTGGGGTACGGGTCCCACACACACTGACCCTCACTGGGATATGGGTTCCATACACACTGACCCTCACTGGGATATGGGTTCCATACACACTGACCCTTACTGGGATTTGGGTTCCACACACACTGACTCTCACTGGAGTACGGGTTCCATACACACTGACCCTCATTGGGGTACGGGTTCCACACACACTGACCCTCACTGGGATATGGGTCCCACACACACTGACTCTCACTGGGGTACGGGTTCCACACACACTGACTCTCACTGGGGTACGGGTCCCACACACACTGACGCTCACTGGGGTACGGGTCCCACACACACTGACCCTCACTGGGATATGGGTTCCATACACACTGACCCTCACTGGGATATGGGTTCCATACACACTGACCCTTACTGGGATTTGGGTTCCACACACACTGACTCTCACTGGAGTATGGGTTCCATACACACTGACCCTCATTGGGGTACGGGTTCCACACACACTGACCCTCACTGGGATATGGGTCCCACACACACTGACTCTCACTGGGGTACGGGTTCCACACACACTGACTCTCACTGGGGTACGGGTCCCACACACACTGACTCTCACTGGGGTACGGGTCCCACACACACTGACTCTCACTGGGGTATGGGTCCCACACACACTGACTCTCACTGGGGTATGGGTCCCACACACACTGACTCTCACTGGGGTCAGGGTTCCACACACACTGACTCTCACTGGGGTACGGGCTCCACACACACTGACTCTCACTGGGGTACGGGTCCCACACACACTGAAGCTCACTGGGATATGGGTCCCACGCACACTGACTCTCACTGGGGTACGGGTCCCACACACACTGACTCTCACTGGGGTATGGGTCCCACACACACTGACTCTCACTGGGGTAAGGGTCCCACACACACTGACTCTCACAGGGGTAAGGGTTCCACACACACTGACTCTCACTGGGGTACGGGCTCCACACACACTGACTCTCGCTGGGGTACGGGTCCCACACACACTGAAGCTCACTGGGATATGGGTCCCACGCACACTGACTCTCACTGGGGTACGGGTTCCACACACACTGACTCTCACTGGGGTACGGGTCCCACACACACTGACTCTCACTGGGGTATGGGTCCCACACACACTGACTCTCACTGGGGTATGGGTCCCACACACACTGACTCTCACTGGGGTAAGGGTTCCACACACACTGACTCTCACTGAGGTACGGGCTCCACACACACTGACTCTCACTGGGGTACGGGTCCCACACACACTGAAGCTCACTGGGGTACGGGTCCCACACACACTGACGCTCACTGGGGTACGGGTCCCACACACACTGACTCTCACTGGGGTATGGGTCCCACACACACTGACTCTCACTGGGGTACGGGTCCCACACACACTGACTCTCACTGGGGTACGGGTCCCACACACACTGACTCTCACTGGGGTACGGGTCCCACACACACTGACCCTCACTGGGGTACGGGTCCCACACACACTGACTCTCACTGGGGTAAGGGTTCCACACACACTGACTCTCACTGGGGTATGGGTCCCACACACACTGACTCTCACTGGGGTACGGGTCCCACACACACTGACTCTCACTGGGGTAAGGGTTCCATACACACACTCTCACTGGGGTACGGGTCCCACACACACTGAAGCTCACTGGGGTACGGGTCCCACACACACTGACTCTCACTGGGGTATGGATCCCACACACACTGACTCTCACTGGGGTATGGGTCCCACACACACTGACTCTCACTGGGATAAGGGTTCCAGACACACTGACTCTCACTGGGGTACGGGCTCGACACACACTGACTCTCACTGGGGTTCGGGGCCCACACACACTGAAGGTCACTGGGATATGGGTCCCACGCACACTGACTCTCACTGGGGTACGGGTTCCACACACACTGACTCTCACTGGTGTACGAATCCCACACACACACTCTCTCACTGGGGTAAGGGTTCCACACACACACTGACTCTCACGGGGGACGGGTCCCACACACACTGACTCTCACTGGGGTACGGGTCCCACACACACTGACTCTCACTGGGGTATGGGTCCCACACACACTGACTCTCACTGGGGTATGGGTCCCACACACACTGACTCTCACTGGGGTACGGGTCCCACACACAACGACTCTCACTGGGGTATGGGCCCCACACACACTGACCCTCACTGGGGTACGGGTCCCACACGCACTGACTCTCACTGGGGTAAGGGTTCCACACACACTGACCCTCACTGGGATATGGGTCCCACACACACTGACTCTCACTGGGGTACGGGTTCCACACACACAGACTCTCACTGGGGTACGGGCTCCACACACACTGACTCTCGCTGGGGTACGGGTCCCACACACACTGAAGCTCACTGGGATATGGGTCCCACGCACACTGACTCTCACTGGGGTACGGGTTCCACACACACTGACTCTCACTGGGGTACGGGTCCCACACACACTGACTCTCACTGGGGTATGGGTCCCACACACACTGACTCTCACTGGGGTATGGGTCCCACACACACTGACTCTCACTGGGGTAAGGGTTCCACACACACTGACTCTCACTGAGGTACGGGCTCCACACACACTGACTCTCACTGGGGTACGGGTCCCACACACACTGAAGCTCACTGGGGTACGGGTCCCACACACACTGACGCTCACTGGGGTACGGGTCCCACACACACTGACTCTCACTGGGGTATGGGTCCCACAGACACTGACTCTCACTGGGGTACGGGTCCCACACACACTGACTCTCACTGGGGTACGGGTCCCACACACACTGACTCTCACTGGGGTACGGGTCCCACACACACTGACCCTCACTGGGGTACGGGTCCCACACACACTGACTCTCACTGGGGTAAGGGTTCCACACACACTGACTCTCACTGGGGTATGGGTCCCACACACACTGACTCTCACTGGGGTACGGGTCCCACCCACACTGACTCTCACTGGGGTACGGGTCCCACACACACTGAAGCTCACTGGGGTACGGGTCCCACACACACTGACTCTCACTGGGGTATGGATCCCACACACACTGACTCTCACTGGGGTATGGGTCCCACACACACTGACTCTCACTGGGGTAAGGGTTCCACACACACTGACTCTCACTGGGGTACGGGCTCGACACACACTGACTCTCACTGGGGTTCGGGTCCCACACACACTGAAGGTCACTGGGATATGGGTCCCACGCACACTGACTCTCACTGGGGTACGGGTTCCACACACACTGACTCTCACTGGTGTACGAATCCCACACACACACTCTCTCACTGGGGTAAGGGTTCCACACACACACTGACTCTCACTGGGGTACGGGTCCCACACACACTGACTCTCACTGGGGTACGGGTCCCACACACACTGACTCTCACTGGGGTATGGGTCCCACACACACTGACTCTCACTGGGGTATGGGTCCCACACACACTGACTCTCACTGGGGTACGGGTCCCACACACACTGACTCTCACTGGGGTATGGGCCCCACACACACTGACCCTCACTGGGGTACGGGTCCCACACACACTGACTCTCACTGGGGTAAGGGTTCCACACACACTGACCCTCACTGGGATATGGGTCCCACACACACTGACTCTCACTGGGGTACGGGTTCCACACACACAGACTCTCACTGGGGTACGGGTCCCACACACACTGAAGCTCACTGGGGTACGGGTCCCACACACACTGACCCTCACTGGGATATGGGTTCCAAACACACTGACCCTCACTGGGATATGGGTTCCATACACACTGACCCTCACTGGGATTTGGGTTCCACACACACTGACTCTCACTGGAGTACGGGTTCCATACACACTGACCCTCATTGGGGGACGGGTTCCACACACACTGACCCTCACTGGGATATGGGTCCCACACACACTGACTCTCACTGGGGTACGGGTTCCACACACACTGACTCTCACTGGGGTATGGGTCCCACACACACTGACTCTCACTGGGGTACGGGTCCCACACACACTGACTCTCACTGGGGTATGGGTCCCACACACACTGACTCTCACTGGGGTATGGGTCCCACACACACTAACTCTCACTGGGGTAAGGGTTCCACACACACTGACTCTCACTGGGGTACGGGCTCCACACACACTGACTCTCACTGGGGTACGGGTCCCACACACACTGAAGCTCACTGGGGTACGGGTCCCACACACACTGACTCGAACTGGGGTATGGATCCCACACACACTGACTCTCACTGGGGTAAGGGTTCTACACACACTGACCCTCACTGGGGTACGGGCTCGACACACACTGACTCTCACTGGGGTTCGGGTCCCACACACACTGAAGGTCACGGGGATATGGGTCCCACGCACACTGACTCTCACTGGTGTACGAGTCCCACACACACTGACTCTCACTGGGGTAAGGGTTCCACACACACACTGACTCTCACTGGGGTACGGGTCCCACACACACTGACTCTCACTGGGGTACGGGTCCCACACACACTGACTCTCACTGGGGTATGGGTCCCACACACACTGACTCTCACTGGGGTATGGGTCCCAAACACACTGACTCTCACTGGGGTACGGGTCCCACACACACTGAAGCTCAATGGGGTACGGGTCCCACACACACTGACCCTCACTGGGGTACGGGTTCCACACACACTGACTCTCACTGGGGTATGGGTTCCACACACACTGACTCTCACTGGGGTATGGGTCCCACACACACTGACTCTCACTGGGGTACGGGCTCCACACACACTGACTCTCACTGGGGTACGGGTCCCACACACACTGAAGCTCAATGGGGTACGGGTCCCACACACACTGACCCTCACTGGGGTACGGGTTCCACACACACTGACTCTCACTGGGGTATGGGTTCCACACACACTGACTCTCACTGGCGTGCGGGTTCCACACTCACTGACTCTCAGTGGGGTAAGGGTTCCACACACACTGACTCTCACTGGGGTACGGGTCCCACACACACATGACTCTCACTGGGGGAAGGGTTCCACACACACTGACTCTCACTGGGGTACGGGCTCCACACACACTGACTCTCACTGGGGTACGGGTCCCACACACACTGAAGCTCACTGGGGTACGGGTCCCACACACACTGACCCTCACTGGGGTACGGGTTCCACACACACTGACTCTCACTGGGGTATGGGTTCCACACACACTGACTCTCACTGGCGTGCGGGTTCCACACACACTGACTCTCACTGGGGTACGGGTTCCACACACACTGACTCTCACTGGGGTACGGGTTCCACACACACTGACTCTCACTGGGATATGGGTTCCACGCACACTGACCCTCACTGGAGTACGGGTTCCACACACACTGACTCTCACTGGGGTACGGGTTCCACACACACTGACTCTCACTGGGATATGGGTTCCACACACACTGACCCTCACTGGAGTACGGGTTCCACACACACTGAAGCTCACTGGGGTACGGGTCCCACACACACTGACCCTCACTGGGATATGGGTTCCAAACACACTGACCCTCACTGAGATATGGGTTCCATACACACTGACCCTCACTGGGATTTGGGTTCCACACACACTGACTCTCACTGGAGTACGGGTTCCATACACACTGACCCTCATTGGGGGACGGGTTCCACACACACTGACCCTCACTGGGATATGGGTCCCACACACACTGACTCTCACTGGGGTACGGGTTCCACACACACTGACTCTCACTGGGGTATGGGTCCGACACACTGACTCTCACTGGGGTACGGGTCCCACACACACTGACTCTCACTGGGGTATGGGTCCCACACACACTGACTCTCACTGGGGTATGGGTCCCACACACACTAACTCTCACTGGGGTAAGGGTTCCACACACACTGACTCTCACTGGGGTACGGGCTCCACACACACTGACTCTCACTGGGGTACGGGTCCCACACACACTGAAGCTCACTGGGGTACGGGTCCCACACACACTGACTCGAACTGGGGTATGGATCTCACACACACTGACTCTCACTGGGGTATGGGTCCCACACACACTGACTCTCACTGGGGTAAGGGTTCTACACACACTGACCCTCACTGGGGTACGGGCTCGACACACACTGACTCTCACTGGGGTTCGGGTCCCACACACACTGAAGGTCACTGGGATATGGGTCCCACGCACACTGACTCTCACTGGGGTACGGGTTCCACACACACTGACTCTCACTGGTGTACGAGTCCCACACACACTGACTCTCACTGGGGTAAGGGTTCCACACACACACTGACTCTCACTGGGGTACGGGTCCCACACACACTGACTTTCACTGGGGTACGGGTCCCACACACACTGACTCTCACTGGGGTATGGGTCCCACACACACTGACTCTCACTGGGGTATGGGTCCCACACACACTGACTCTCACTGGGGTACGGGTCCCACACACACTGAAGCTCAATGGGGTACGGGTCCCACACACACTGACCCTCACTGGGGTACGGGTTCCACACACACTGACTCTCACTGGGGTATGGGTTCCACACACACTGACTCTCACTGGGGTATGGGTCCCACACACACTGACTCTCACTGGGGTACGGGCTCCACACACACTGACTCTCACTGGGGTACGGGTCCCACACACACTGAAGCTCAATGGGGTACGGGTCCCACACACACTGACCCTCACTGGGGTACGGGTTCCACACACACTGACTCTCACTGGGGTATGGGTTCCACACACACTGACTCTCACTGGCGTGCGGGTTCCACACTCACTGACTCTCAGTGGGGTAAGGGTTCCACACACACTGACTCTCACTGGGGTACGGGTCCCACACACACATGACTCTCACTGGGGGAAGGGTTCCACACACACTGACTCTCACTGGGGTACGGGCTCCACACACACTGACTCTCACTGGGGTACGGGTCCCACACACACTGAAGCTCACTGGGGTACGGGTCCCACACACACTGACCCTCACTGGGGTACGGGTTCCACACACACTGACTCTCACTGGGGTATGGGTTCCACACACACTGACTCTCACTGGCGTGCGGGTTCCACACACACTGACTCTCACTGGGGTACGGGTTCCACACACACTGACTCTCACTGGGGTACGGGTTCCACACACACTGACTCTCACTGGGATATGGGTTCCACGCACACTGACCCTCACTGGAGTACGGGTTCCACACACACTGACTCTCACTGGGGTACGGGTTCCACACACACTGACTCTCACTGGGATATGGGTTCCACACACACTGACCCTCACTGGAGTACGGGTTCCACACACACTGAAGCTCACTGGGGTACGGGTCCCACACACACTGACCCTCACTGGGATATGGGTTCCAAACACACTGACCCTCACTGAGATATGGGTTCCATACACACTGACCCTCACTGGGATTTGGGTTCCACACACACTGACTCTCACTGGAGTACGGGTTCCATACACACTGACTCTCACTGGGATATGGGTTCCACGCACACTGACCCTCACTGGAGTACGGGTTCCACACACACTGACTCTCACTGGGGTACGGGTTCCACACACACTGACTCTCACTGGGATATGGGTTCCACACACACTGACCCTCACTGGAGTACGGGTTCCACACACACTGACCCTCACTGGGTTATGGGTTCCACACACACTCACTCTCTCTGGGGTACAGGTGCCACACACACTGTCTCTCACTGGGGTACTGGTTCCACACACACTGACTCTCACTGGGATATGGGTTCCACACACATTGACTATCACTCGGGTACAGGTTCCACACACATTGACTCTCACTCGGGTACAGGTTCCACATACAGTGAGTCTCACTTGGATATGGGTTCCACACACACTGTCTCTCACTGGGTTACAGGTTCCACACACGCTGACTCTCACTGGGGTTCGGTTTCCATACACACTGACTCTCACTGGGTTACAGATTCCACACACACTGGCTCTCACTGGGGTACGGGTTCCACACACAGACTCTCACTGGGGTACTGGTTCCACACACACTGACTCTCACTGGGTACTGGTTCCACACACACTGACTCTCACTGGGATATGGGTCCCACACACACTGACTCTCACTGGGGTACGGGTTCCACACACACTGACTCTCACTGGGGTACGGGTCCCACACACACTGACTCTCACTGGGGTACGGGTCCCACACACACTGACTCTCACTGGGGTATGGGTCCCACACACACTGACTCTCACTGGGGTAAGGGTTCCACACACACTGACTCTCACTGGGGTACGGGTTCCACACACACTGACTCTCACTGGGGTACGGGTCCCACACACACTGAAGCTCACTGGGGTACGGGTCCCACACACACTGACCCTCACTGGGGTACGGGTCCCACACACACTGACTCTCACTGGGGTATGGGTCCCACACACACTGACTCTCACTGGGGTACGGGTCCCACACACACTGACTCTCACTGGGGTACGGATCCCACACACACTGACTCTCACTGGGGTATGGGTCCCACACACACTGACCCTCACTGGGGTACGGGTCCCACACACACTGACTCTCACTGGGGTAAGGGTTCCACACACACTGACTCTCACTGGGGTATGGGTTCCACACACACTGACTCTCACTGGGGTATGGGTTCCACACACACTGACTCTCACTGGCGTGCAGGTTCCACACTCACTGACTCTCACTGGGGTAAGGGTTCCACACACACTGACTCTCACTGGGGTACGGGTCCCACACACACTGACTCTCACTGGGGTAAGTGTTTCACACACACTGACTCTCACTGGGGTACGGGTTCCACACACACTGACCCTCACTGGGATAGGGGTTCCATACAAACTGACGCTCACTGGGGTACGGGTCCCACACACACTGACCCTCACTGGGATATGGGTTCCATACACACTGACCCTCACTGGGATATGGGTTCCATACACACTGACCCTTACTGGGATTTGGGTTCCACACACACTGACTCTCACTGGAGTACGGGTTCCATACACACTGACCCTCATTGGGGTACGGGTTCCACACACACTGACCCTCACTGGGATATGGGTCCCACACACACTGACTCTCACTGGGGTACGGGTTCCACACACACTGACTCTCACTGGGGTACGGGTCCCACACACACTGACTCTCACTGGGGTACGGGTCCCACACTCACTGACTCTCACTGGGGTATGGGTCCCACACACACTGACTCTCACTGGGGTATGGGTCCCACACACACTGACTCTCACTGGGGTAAGGGTTCCACACACACTGACTCTCACTGGGGTACGGGCTCCACACACACTGACTCTCACTGGGGTACGGGTCCCACACACACTGAAGCTCACTGGGATATGGGTCCCACGCACACTGACTCTCACTGGGGTACGGGTCCCACACACACTGACTCTCACTGGGGTATGGGTCCCACACACACTGACTCTCACTGGGGTAAGGGTCCCACACACACTGACTCTCACTGGGGTAAGGGTTCCACACACACTGACTCTCACTGGGGTACGGGCTCCACACACACTGACTCTCGCTGGGGTACGGGTCCCACACACACTGAAGCTCACTGGGATATGGGTCCCACGCACACTGACTCTCACTGGGGTACGGGTTCCACACACACTGACTCTCACTGGGGTACGGGTCCCACACACACTGACTCTCACTGGGGTATGGGTCCCACACACACTGACTCTCACTGGGGTATGGGTCCCACACACACTGACTCTCACTGGGGTAAGGGTTCCACACACACTGACTCTCACTGAGGTACGGGCTCCACACACACTGACTCTCACTGGGGTAAGGGTTCCACACACACTGAAGCCCACTGGGGTACGGGTCCCACACACACTGACGCTCACTGGGGTACGGGTCCCACACACACTGACTCTCACTGGGGTATGGGTCCCACACACACTGACTCTCACTGGCGTACGGGTCCCACACACACTGACTCTCACTGGGGTACGGGTCCCACACACACGGACCCTCACTGGGGTACGGGTCCCACACACACTGACTCTCACTGGGGTAAGGGGTCCACACACACTGACTCTCACTGGGGTATGGGTCCCACACACACTGACTCTCACTGGGGTACGGGTCCCACACACACTGACTCTCACTGGGGTAAGTGTTTCACACACACTGACTCTCACTGGGGTACGGGTTCCACACACACTGACCCTCACTGGGATATGGGTTCCATACAAACTGACGCTCACTGGGGTACGGGTCCCACACACACTGACCCTCACTGGGATATGGGTTCCATACACACTGACCCTCACTGGGATATGGGTTCCATACACACTGACCCTTACTGGGATTTGGGTTCCACACACACTGACTCTCACTGGAGTACGGGTTCCATACACACTGACCCTCATTGGGGTACGGGTTCCATACACACTGACCCTCACTGGGATATGGGTCCCACACACACTGACTCTCACTGGGGTACGGGTTCCACACACACTGACTCTCACTGGGGTACGGGTCCCACACACACTGACGCTCACTGGGGTACGGGTCCCACACACACTGACCCTCACTGGGATATGGGTTCCAAACACACTGACCCTCACTGGGATATGGGTTCCATACACACTGACCCTTACTGGGATTTGGGTTCCACACACACTGACTCTCACTGGAGTATGGGTTCCATACACACTGACCCTCATTGGGGTACGGGTTCCACACACACTGACCCTCACTGGGATATGGGTCCCACACACACTGACTCTCACTGGGGTACGGGTTCCACACACACTGACTCTCACTGGGGTACGGGTCCCACACACACTGACTCTCACTGGGGTACGGGTCCCACACACACTGACTCTCACTGGGGTATGGGTCCCACACACACTGACTCTCACTGGGGTATGGGTCCCACACACACTGACTCTCACTGGGGTCAGGGTTCCACACACACTGACTCTCACTGGGGTACGGGCTCCACACACACTGACTCTCACTGGGGTACGGGTCCCACACACACTGAAGCTCACTGGGATATGGGTCCCACGCACACTGACTCTCACTGGGGTACGGGTCCCACACACACTGACTCTCACTGGGGTATGGGTCCCACACACACTGAGTCTCACTGGGGTAAGGGTCCCACACACACTGACTCTCACAGGGGCAAGGGTTCCACACACACTGACTCTCACTGGGGTACGGGCTCCACACACACTGACTCTCGCTGGGGTACGGGTCCCACACACACTGAAGCTCACTGGGATATGGGTCCCACGCACACTGACTCTCACTGGGGTACGGGTTCCACACACACTGACTCTCACTGGGGTACGGGTCCCACACACACTGACTCTCACTGGGGTATGGGTCCCACACACACTGACTCTCACTGGGGTATGGGTCCCACACACACTAACTCTCACTGGGGTAAGGGTTCCACACACACTGACTCTCATTGGGGTACGGGCTCCACACACACTGACTCTCACTGGGGTACGGGTCCCATACACACTGAAGCTCACTGGGGTACGGGTCCCACACACACTGACTCGAACTGGGGTATGGATCCCACACACACTGACTCTCACTGGGGTATGGGTCCCACACACACTGACTCTCACTGGGGTAAGGGTTCCACACACACTGACCCTCACTGGGGTACGGGCTCGACACACACTGACTCTCACTGGGGTTCGGGTCCCACACACACTGAAGGTCACTGGGATATGGGTCCCACGCACACTGACTCTCACTGGGGTACGGGTTCCACACACACTGACTCTCACTGGTGTACGAGTCCCACACACACTGACTCTCACTGGGGTAAGGGTTCCACACACACACTGACTCTCACTGGGGTACGGGTTCCACACACACTGACCCTCACTGGGGTATGGGTCCCACACACACTGACTCTCACTGGGGTATGGGTCCCACACACACTGACTCTCACTGGGGTACGGGTCCCACACACACTGAAGCTCAATGGGGTACGGGTCCCACACACACTGACCCTCACTGGGGTACGGGTTCCACACACACTGACTCTCACTGGGGTATGGGTTCCACACACACTGACTCTCACTGGGGTATGGGTCCCACACACACTGACTCTCACTGGGGTACGGGCTCCACACACACTGACTCTCACTGGGGTACGGGTCCCACACACACTGAAGCTCAATGGGGTACGGGTCCCACACACACTGACCCTCACTGGGGTACGGGTTCCACACACACTGACTCTCACTGGGGTATGGGTTCCACACACACTGACTCTCACTGGCGTGCGGGTTCCACACTCACTGACTCTCAATGGGGTAAGGGTTCCACACACACTGACTCTCACTGGGGTACGGGTCCCACACACACATGACTCTCTCTGGGGTAAGGGTTCCACACACACTGACTCTCACTGGGGTACGGGCTCCACACACACTGACTCTCACTGGGGTACGGGTCCCACACACACTGAAGCTCACTGGGGTACGGGTCCCACACACACTGACCCTCACTGGGGTACGGGTTCCACACACACTGACTCTCACTGGGGTATGGGTTCCACACACACTGACTCTCACTGGCGTGCGGGTTCCACACACACTGACTCTCACTGGGGTACGGGTTCCACACACACTGACTCTCACTGGGGTACGGGTTCCACACACACTGACTCTCACTGGGATATGGGTTCCACGCACACTGACCCTCACTGGAGTACGGGTTCCACACACACTGACTCTCACTGGGGTACGGGTTCCACACACACTGACTCTCACTGGGATATGGGTTCCACACACACTGACCCTCACTGGAGTACGGGTTCCACACACACTGACCCTCACTGGGGTATGGGTTCCACACACACTCACTCTCTCTGGGGTACAGGTGCCACACACACTGTCTCTCACTGGGGTACTGGTTCCACACACACTGACTCTCACTGGGATATGGGTTCCACACACATTGACTATCACTCGGGTACAGGTTCCACACACATTGACTCTCACTCGGGTACAGGTTCCACATACAGTGAGTCTCACTTGGATATGGGTTCCACACACACTGTCTCTCACTGGGTTACAGGTTCCACACACGCTGACTCTCACTGGGGTTCGGTTTCCATACACACTGACTCTCACTGGGTTACAGATTCCACACACACTGGCTCTCACTGGGGTACGGGTTCCACACACAGACTCTCACTGGGGTACTGGTTCCACACACACTGACTCTCACTGGGTACTGGTTCCACACACACTGACTCTCACTGGGATATGGGTCCCACACACACTGACTCTCACTGGGGTACGGGTTCCACACACACTGACTCTCACTGGGGTACGGGTCCCACACACACTGACTCTCACTGGGTACTGGTTCCACACACACTGACTCTCACTGGGATATGGGTCCCACACACACTGACTCTCACTGGGGTACGGGTTCCACACACACTGACTCTCACTGGGGTACGGGTCCCACACACACTGAAGCTCACTGGGGTACGGGTCCCACACACACTGACCCTCACTGGGGTACGGGTCCCACACACACTGACTCTCACTGGGGTATGGGTCCCACACACACTGACTCTCACTGGGGTACGGGTCCCACACACACTGACTCTCACTGGGGTACGGATCCCACACACACTGACTCTCACTGGGGTATGGGTCCCACACACACTGACCCTCACTGGGGTACGGGTCCCACACACACTGACTCTCACTGGGGTAAGGGTTCCACACACACTGACTCTCACTGGGGTATGGGTTCCACACACACTGACTCTCACTGGGGTATGGGTTCCACACACACTGACTCTCACTGGCGTGCAGGTTCCACACTCACTGACTCTCACTGGGGTAAGGGTTCCACACACACTGACTCTCACTGGGGTACGGGTCCCACACACACTGACTCTCACTGGGGTAAGTGTTTCACACACACTGACTCTCACTGGGGTACGGGTTCCACACACACTGACCCTCACTGGGATATGGGTTCCATACAAACTGACGCTCACTGGGGTACGGGTCCCACACACACTGACCCTCACTGGGATATGGGTTCCATACACACTGACCCTCACTGGGATATGGGTTCCATACACACTGACCCTTACTGGGATTTGGGTTCCACACACACTGACTCTCACTGGAGTACGGGTTCCATACACACTGACCCTCATTGGGGTACGGGTTCCACACACACTGACCCTCACTGGGATATGGGTCCCACACACACTGACTCTCACTGGGGTACGGGTTCCACACACACTGACTCTCACTGGGGTACGGGTCCCACACACACTGACTCTCACTGGGGTACGGGTCCCACACACACTGACTCTCACTGGGGTATGGGTCCCACACACACTGACTCTCACTGGGGTATGGGTCCCACACACACTGACTCTCACTGGGGTAAGGGTTCCACACACACTGACTCTCACTGGGGTACGGGCTCCACACACACTGACTCTCACTGGGGTACGGGTCCCACACACACTGAAGCTCACTGGGATATGGGTCCCACGCACACTGACTCTCACTGGGGTACGGGTCCCACACACACTGACTCTCACTGGGGTATGGGTCCCACACACACTGACTCTCACTGGGGTAAGGGTCCCACACACACTGACTCTCACTGGGGTAAGGGTTCCACACACACTGACTCTCACTGGGGTACGGGCTCCACACACACTGACTCTCGCTGGGGTACGGGTCCCACACACACTGAAGCTCACTGGGATATGGGTCCCACGCACACTGACTCTCACTGGGGTACGGGTTCCACACACACTGACTCTCACTGGGGTACGGGTCCCACACACACTGACTCTCACTGGGGTATGGGTCCCACACACACTGACTCTCACTGGGGTATGGGTCCCACACACACTGACTCTCACTGGGGTAAGGGTTCCACACACACTGACTCTCACTGAGGTACGGGCTCCACACACACTGACTCTCACTGGGGTAAGGGTTCCACACACACTGAAGCTCACTGGGGTACGGGTCCCACACACACTGACGCTCACTGGGGTACGGGTCCCACACACACTGACTCTCACTGGGGTATGGGTCCCACACACACTGACTCTCACTGGCGTACGGGTCCCACACACACTGACTCTCACTGGGGTACGGGTCCCACACACACTGACTCTCACTGGGGTACGGGTCCCACACACACGGACCCTCACTGGGGTACGGGTCCCACACACACTGACTCTCACTGGGGTAAGGGTTCCACACACACTGACTCTCACTGGGGTATGGGTCCCACACACACTGACTCTCACTGGGGTACGGGTCCCACACACACTGACTCTCACTGGGGTAAGTGTTTCACACACACTGACTCTCACTGGGGTACGGGTTCCACACACACTGACCCTCACTGGGATATGGGTTCCATACAAACTGACGCTCACTGGGGTACGGGTCCCACACACACTGACCCTCACTGGGATATGGGTTCCATACACACTGACCCTCACTGGGATATGGGTTCCATACACACTGACCCTTACTGGGATTTGGGTTCCACACACACTGACTCTCACTGGAGTACGGGTTCCATACACACTGACCCTCATTGGGGTACGGGTTCCACACACACTGACCCTCACTGGGATATGGGTCCCACACACACTGACTCTCACTGGGGTACGGGTTCCACACACACTGACTCTCACTGGGGTACGGGTCCCACACACACTGACGCTCACTGGGGTACGGGTCCCACACACACTGACCCTCACTGGGATATGGGTTCCATACACACTGACCCTCACTGGGATATGGGTTCCATACACACTGACCCTTACTGGGATTTGGGGTCCACACACACTGACTCTCACTGGAGTATGGGTTCCATACACACTGACCCTCATTGGGGTACGGGTTCCACACACACTGACCCTCACTGGGATATGGGTCCCACACACACTGACTCTCACTGGGGTACGGGTTCCACACACACTGACTCTCACTGGGGTACGGGTCCCACACACACTGACTCTCACTGGGGTACGGGTCCCACACACACTGACTCTCACTGGGGTATGGGTCCCACACACACTGACTCTCACTGGGGTATGGGTCCCACACACACTGACTCTCACTGGGGTAAGGGTTCCACACACAGTGACTCTCACTGGGGTACGGGCTCCACACACACTGACTCTCACTGGGGTACGGGTCCCACACACACTGAAGCTCACTGGGATATGGGTCCCACGCACACTGACTCTCACTGGGGTACGGGTCCCACACACACTGACTCTCACTGGGGTAAGGGTCCCACACACACTGACTCTCACTGGGGTAAGGGTTCCACACACACTGACTCTCACTGGGGTACGGGCTCCACACACACTGACTCTCGCTGGGGTACGGGTCCCACACACACTGAAGCTCACTGGGATATGGGTCCCACGCACACTGACTCTCACTGGGGTACGGGTTCCACACACACTGACTCTCACTGGGGTACGGGTCCCACACCCACTGACTCTCACTGGGGTATGGGTCCCACACACACTGACTCTCACTGGGGTATGGGTCCCACACACACTGACTCTCACTGGGGTAAGGGTTCCACACACACTGACTCTCACTGAGGTACGGGCTCCACACACACTGACTCTCACTGGGGTACGGGTCCCACACACACTGACTCTCACTGGGGTATGGGTCCCACACACACTGACTCTCACTGGGGTATGGGTCCCACACACACTGACTCTCACTGGGGTAAGGGTTCCACACACACTGACTCTCACTGAGGTACGGGCTCCACACACACTGACTCTCACTGGGGTACGGGTCCCACACACACTGACGCTCACTGGGGTACGGGTCCCACACACACTGACTCTCACTGGGGTATGGGTCCCACACACACTGACTCTCACTGGGGTACGGGTCCCACACACACTGACTCTCACTGGGGTACGGGTCCCACACACACTGACTCTCACTGGGGTACGGGTCCCACACTCACTGACCCTCACTGGGGTACGGGTCCCACACACACTGACTCTCACTGGGGTAAGGGTTCCACACACACTGACTCTCACTGGGGTATGGGTCCCACACACACTGACTCTCACTGGGGTACGGGTCCCACACACACTGACTCTCACTGGGGTACGGGTCCCACACACACTGAAGCTCA
This sequence comes from Mustelus asterias, assembly GCF_964213995.1. NCBI lineage: Eukaryota > Metazoa > Chordata > Chondrichthyes > Carcharhiniformes > Triakidae > Mustelus > Mustelus asterias. The sequence continues at coordinate 46,709,794 of NC_135824.1, read as the reverse complement.
CTGGGGTACGGGTCCCACACACACTGACTCTCACTGGGGTATGGATCCCACACACACTGACTCTCACTGGGGTATGGGTCCCACACACACTGACTCTCACTGGGATAAGGGTTCCACACACACTGACTCTCACTGGGGTACGGGCTCGACACACACTGACTCTCACTGGGGTTCGGGTCCCACACACACTGAAGGTCACTGGGATATGGGTCCCACGCACACTGACTCTCACTGGGGTACGGGTTCCACACACACTGACTCTCACTGGTGTACGAATCCCACACACACACTCTCTCACTGGGGTAAGGGTTCCACACACACACTGACTCTCACGGGGGACGGGTCCCACACACACTGACTCTCACTGGGGTACGGGTCCCACACACACTGACTCTCACTGGGGTATGGGTCCCACACACACTGACTCTCACTGGGGTATGGGTCCCACACACACTGACTCTCACTGGGATATGGGTTCCACGCACACTGACCCTCACTGGAGTACGGGTTCCACACACACTGACTCTCACTGGGGTACGGGTTCCACACACACTGACTCTCACTGGGATATGGGTTCCACACACACTGACCCTCACTGGAGTACGGGTTCCACACACACTGACCCTCACTGGGGTATGGGTTCCACACACACTCACTCTCTCTGGGGTACAGGTGCCACACACACTGTCTCTCACTGGGGTACTGGTTCCACACACACTGACTCTCACTGGGATATGGGTTCCACACACATTGACTATCACTCGGGTACAGGTTCCACACACATTGACTCTCACTCGGGTACAGGTTCCACATACAGTGAGTCTCACTTGGATATGGGTTCCACACACACTGTCTCTCACTGGGTTACAGGTTCCACACACGCTGACTCTCACTGGGGTTCGGTTTCCATACACACTGACTCTCACTGGGTTACAGATTCCACACACACTGGCTCTCACTGGGGTACGGGTTCCACACACAGACTCTCACTGGGGTACTGGTTCCACACACACTGACTCTCACTGGGTACTGGTTCCACACACACTGACTCTCACTGGGATATGGGTCCCACACACACTGACTCTCACTGGGGTACGGGTTCCACACACACTGACTCTCACTGGGGTACGGGTCCCACACACACTGACTCTCACTGGGGTACGGGTCCCACACACACTGACTCTCACTGGGGTATGGGTCCCACACACACTGACTCTCACTGGGGTAAGGGTTCCACACACACTGACTCTCACTGGGGTACGGGTTCCACACACACTGACTCTCACTGGGGTACGGGTCCCACACACACTGAAGCTCACTGGGGTACGGGTCCCACACACACTGACCCTCACTGGGGTACGGGTCCCACACACACTGACTCTCACTGGGGTATGGGTCCCACACACACTGACTCTCACTGGGGTACGGGTCCCACACACACTGACTCTCACTGGGGTACGGATCCCACACACACTGACTCTCACTGGGGTATGGGTCCCACACACACTGACCCTCACAGGGGTACGGGTCCCACACGCACTGACTCTCACTGGGGTAAGGGTTCCACACACACTGACTCTCACTGGGGTATGGGTTCCACACACACTGACTCTCACTGGGGTATGGGTTCCACACACACTGACTCTCACTGGCGTGCAGGTTCCACACTCACTGACTCTCACTGGGGTAAGGGTTCCACACACACTGACTCTCACTGGGGTACGGGTCCCACACACACTGACTCTCACTGGGGTAAGTGTTTCACACACACTGACTCTCACTGGGGTACGGGTTCCACACACACTGACCCTCACTGGGATATGGGTTCCATACAAACTGACGCTCACTGGGGTACGGGTCCCACACACACTGACCCTCACTGGGATATGGGTTCCATACACACTGACCCTCACTGGGATATGGGTTCCATACACACTGACCCTTACTGGGATTTGGGTTCCACACACACTGACTCTCACTGGAGTACGGGTTCCATACACACTGACCCTCATTGGGGTACGGGTTCCACACACACTGACCCTCACTGGGATATGGGTCCCACACACACTGACTCTCACTGGGGTACGGGTTCCACACACACTGACTCTCACTGGGGTACGGGTCCCACACACACTGACTCTCACTGGGGTACGGGTCCCACACACACTGACTCTCACTGGGGTATGGGTCCCACACACACTGACTCTCACTGGGGTATGGGTCCCACACACACTGACTCTCACTGGGGTAAGGGTTCCACACACACTGACTCTCACTGGGGTACGGGCTCCACACACACTGACTCTCACTGGGGTACGGGTCCCACACACACTGAAGCTCACTGGGATATGGGTCCCACGCACACTGACGCTCACTGGGGTACGGGTCCCACACACACTGACTCTCACTGGGGTATGGGTCCCACACACACTGACTCTCACTGGGGTAAGGGTCCCACACACACTGACTCTCACTGGGGTAAGGGTTCCACACACACTGACTCTCACTGGGGTACGGGCTCCACACACACTGACTCTCGCTGGGGTACGGGTCCCACACACACTGAAGCTCACTGGGATATGGGTCCCACGCACACTGACTCTCACTGGGGTACGGGTTCCACACACACTGACTCTCACTGGGGTACGGGTCCCACACACACTGACTCTCACTGGGGTATGGGTCCCACACACACTGACTCTCACTGGGGTATGGGTCCCACACACACTGACTCTCACTGGGGTAAGGGTTCCACACACACTGACTCTCACTGAGGTACGGGCTCCACACACACTGACTCTCACTGGGGTAAGGGTTCCACACACACTGAAGCTCACTGGGGTACGGGTCCCACACACACTGACGCTCACTGGGGTACGGGTCCCACACACACTGACTCTCACTGGGGTATGGGTCCCACACACACTGACTCTCACTGGCGTACGGGTCCCACACACACTGACTCTCACTGGGGTACGGGTCCCACACACACTGACTCTCACTGGGGTACGGGTCCCACACACACGGACCCTCACTGGGGTACGGGTCCCACACACACTGACTCTCACTGGGGTAAGGGTTCCACACACACTGACTCTCACTGGGGTACGGGCTCCACACACACTGACTCTCGCTGGGGTACGGGTCCCACACACACTGAAGCTCACTGGGATATGGGTCCCACGCACACTGACTCTCACTGGGGTACGGGTTCCACACACACTGACTCTCACTGGGGTACGGGTCCCACACACACTGACTCTCACTGGGGTATGGGTCCCACACACACTGACTCTCACTGGGGTATGGGTCCCACAAACACTGACTCTCACTGGGGTAAGGGTTCCACACACACTGACTCTCACTGAGGTACGGGCTCCACACACACTGACTCTCACTGGGGTACGGGTCCCACACACACTGACTCTCACTGGGGTAAGTGTTTCACACACACTGACTCTCACTGGGGTACGGGTTCCACACACACTGACCCTCACTGGGATATGGGTTCCATACAAACTGACGCTCACTGGGGTACGGGTCCCACACACACTGACCCTCACTGGGATATGGGTTCCATACACACTGACCCTCACTGGGATATGGGTTCCATACACACTGACCCTTACTGGGATTTGGGTTCCACACACACTGACTCTCACTGGAGTACGGGTTCCATACACACTGACCCTCATTGGGGTACGGGTTCCACACACACTGACCCTCACTGGGATATGGGTCCCACACACACTGACTCTCACTGGGGTACGGGTTCCACACACACTGACTCTCACTGGGGTACGGGTCCCACACACACTGACGCTCACTGGGGTACGGGTCCCACACACACTGACCCTCACTGGGATATGGGTTCCATACACACTGACCCTCACTGGGATATGGGTTCCATACACACTGACCCTTACTGGGATTTGGGTTCCACACACACTGACTCTCACTGGAGTATGGGTTCCATACACACTGACCCTCATTGGGGTACGGGTTCCACACACACTGACCCTCACTGGGATATGGGTCCCACACACACTGACTCTCACTGGGGTACGGGTTCCACACACACTGACTCTCACTGGGGTACGGGTCCCACACACACTGACTCTCACTGGGGTACGGGTCCCACACACACTGACTCTCACTGGGGTATGGGTCCCACACACACTGACTCTCACTGGGGTATGGGTCCCACACACACTGACTCTCACTGGGGTAAGGGTTCCACACACAGTGACTCTCACTGAGGTACGGGCTCCACACACACTGACTCTCACTGGGGTACGGGTCCCACACACACTGAAGCTCACTGGGATATGGGTCCCACGCACACTGACTCTCACTGGGGTACGGGTCCCACACACACTGACTCTCACTGGGGTAAGGGTCCCACACACACTGACTCTCACTGGGGTAAGGGTTCCACACACACTGACTCTCACTGGGGTACGGGCTCCACACACACTGACTCTCGCTGGGGTACGGGTCCCACACACACTGAAGCTCACTGGGATATGGGTCCCACGCACACTGACTCTCACTGGGGTACGGGTTCCACACACACTGACTCTCACTGGGGTACGGGTCCCACACCCACTGACTCTCACTGGGGTATGGGTCCCACACACACTGACTCTCACTGGGGTATGGGTCCCACACACACTGACTCTCACTGGGGTAAGGGTTCCACACACACTGACTCTCACTGAGGTACGGGCTCCATACACACTGACTCTCACTGGGGTACGGGTCCCACACACACTGACTCTCACTGGGGTATGGGTCCCACACACACTGACTCTCACTGGGGTATGGGTCCCACACACACTGACTCTCACTGGGGTAAGGGTTCCACACACACTGACTCTCACTGAGGTACGGGCTCCACACACACTGACTCTCACTGGGGTACGGGTCCCACACACACTGACGCTCACTGGGGTACGGGTCCCACACACACTGACTCTCACTGGGGTATGGGTCCCACACACACTGACTCTCACTGGGGTACGGGTCCCACACACACTGACTCTCACTGGGGTACGGGTCCCACACACACTGACTCTCACTGGGGTACGGGTCCCACACTCACTGACCCTCACTGGGGTACGGGTCCCACACACACTGACTCTCACTGGGGTAAGGGTTCCACACACACTGACTCTCACTGGGGTATGGGTCCCACACACACTGACTCTCACTGGGGTACGGGTCCCACACACACTGACTCACTGGGGTACGGGTCCCACACACACTGAAGCTCACTGGGGTACGGGTCCCACACACACTGACTCTCACTGGGGTATGGATCCCACACACACTGACTCTCACTGGGGTATGGGTCCCACACACACTGACTCTCACTGGGATAAGGGTTCCACACACACTGACTCTCACTGGGGTACGGGCTCGACACACACTGACTCTCACTGGGGTTCGGGTCCCACACACACTGAAGGTCACTGGGATATGGGTCCCACGCACACTGACTCTCACTGGGGTACGGGTTCCACACACACTGACTCTCACTGGTGTACGAATCCCACACACACACTCTCTCACTGGGGTAAGGGTTCCACACACACACTGACTCTCACGGGGGACGGGTCCCACACACACTGACTCTCACTGGGGTACGGGTCCCACACACACTGACTCTCACTGGGGTATGGGTCCCACACACACTGACTCTCACTGGGGTATGGGTCCCACACACACTGACTCTCACTGGGGTACGGGTCCCACACACACTGACTTTCACTGGGGTATGGGCCCCACACACACTGACCCTCACTGGGGTACGGGTCCCACACACACTGACTCTCACTGGGGTAAGGGTTCCACACACACTGACCCTCACTGGGATATGGGTCCCACACACACTGACTCTCACTGGGGTACGGGTTCCACACACACAGACTCTCACTGGGGTACGGGTCCCACACACACTGAAGCTCACTGGGGTACGGGTCCCACACACACTGACCCTCACTGGGATATGGGTTCCAAACACACTGACCCTCACTGGGATATGGGTTCCATACACACTGACCCTCACTGGGATTTGGGTTCCACACACACTGACTCTCACTGGAGTACGGGTTCCATACACACTGACCCTCATTGGGGGACGGGTTCCACACACACTGACCCTCACTGGGATATGGGTCCCACACACACTGACTCTCACTGGGGTACGGGTTCCACACACACTGACTCTCACTGGGGTATGGGTCCCACACACACTGACTCTCACTGGGGTACGGGTCCCACACACACTGACTCTCACTGGGGTATGGGTCCCACACACACTGACTCTCACTGGGGTATGGGTCCCACACACACTAACTCTCACTGGGGTAAGGGTTCCACACACACTGACTCTCACTGGGGTACGGGCTCCACACACACTGACTCTCACTGGGGTACGGGTCCCACACACACTGAAGCTCACTGGGGTACGGGTCCCACACACACTGACTCGAACTGGGGTATGGATCCCACACACACTGACTCTCACTGGGGTATGGGTCCCACACACACTGACTCTCACTGGGGTAAGGGTTCCACACACACTGACCCTCACTGGGGTACGGGCTCGACACACACTGACTCTCACTGGGGTTCGGGTCCCACACACACTGAAGGTCACTGGGATATGGGTCCCACGCACACTGACTCTCACTGGGGTACGGGTTCCACACACACTGACTCTCACTGGTGTACGAGTCCCACACACACTGACTCTCACTGGGGTAAGGGTTCCACACACACACTGACTCTCACTGGGGTACGGGTCCCACACACACTGACTCTCACTGGGGTACGGGTCCCACACACACTGACTCTCACTGGGGTATGGGTCCCACACACACTGACTCTCACTGGGGTATGGGTCCCACACACACTGACTCTCACTGGGGTACGGGTCCCACACACACTGACTCTCACTGGGGTATGGGCCCCACACACACTGACCCTCACTGGGGTACGGGTCCCACACACACTGACTCTCACTGGGGTAAGGGTTCCACACACACTGACTCTCACTGGGGTACGGGCTCCACACACACTGACTCTCACTGGGGTACGGGTCCCACACACACTGAAGCTCACTGGGGTAAGGGTTCCACACACACTGACTCTCACTGGGGTAAGGGTTCCACACACACTGACCCTCACTGGGGTACGGGTCCCACACACACTGACTCTCACTGGGGTATGGGTCCCACACACACTGACTCTCACTGGGGTACGGGTCCCACACACACTGACTCTCACTGGGGTACGGGTCCCACACACACTGACTCTCACTGGGGTATGGGTCCCACACACACTGACCCTCACTGGGGTACGGGTCCCACACACACTGACTCTCACTGGGGTAAGGGTTCCACACACACTGACTCTCACTGGGGTACGGGCTCCACACACACTGACTCTCACTGGGGTACGGGTCACACACACACTGAAGCTCAATGGGGTACGGGTCCCACACACACTGACCCTCACTGGGGTGCGGGTTCCACACACACTGACTCTCACTGGGGTATGGGTTCCACACACACTGACTCTCACTGGCGTGCGGGTTCCACACTCACTGACTCTCAGTGGGGTAAGGGTTCCACACACACTGACTCTCACTGGGGTACGGGTCCCACACACACTGACTCTCACTGGGGTAAGGGTTCCACACACACTGACTCTCACTGGGGTACGGGCTCCACACACACTGACTCTCACTGGGGTACGGGTCCCACACACACTGAAGCTCACTGGGGTACGGGTCCCACACACACTGACCCTCACTGGGGTACGGGTTCCACACACACTGACTCTCACTGGGGTATGGGTTCCACACACACTGACTCTCACTGGCGTGCGGGTTCCACACACACTGACTCTCACTGGGGTACGGGTTCCACACACACTGACTCTCACTGGGGTACGGGTTCCACACACACTGACTCTCACTGGGATATGGGTTCCACGCACACTGACCCTCACTGGAGTACGGGTTCCACACACACTGACTCTCACTGGGGTACGGGTTCCACACACACTGACTCTCACTGGGATATGGGTTCCACACACACTGACCCTCACTGGAGTACGGGTTCCACACACACTGACCCTCACTGGGGTATGGGTTCCACACACACTCACTCTCTCTGGGGTACAGGTGCCACACACACTGTCTCTCACTGGGGTACTGGTTCCACACACACTGACTCTCACTGGGATATGGGTTCCACACACATTGACTATCACTCGGGTACAGGTTCCACACACATTGACTCTCACTCGGGTACAGGTTCCACATACAGTGAGTCTCACTTGGATATGGGTTCCACACACACTGTCTCTCACTGGGTTACAGGTTCCACACACGCTGACTCTCACTGGGGTTCGGTTTCCATACACACTGACTCTCACTGGGTTACAGATTCCACACACACTGGCTCTCACTGGGGTACGGGTTCCACACACAGACTCTCACTGGGGTACTGGTTCCACACACACTGACTCTCACTGGGTACTGGTTCCACACACACTGACTCTCACTGGGATATGGGTCCCACACACACTGACTCTCACTGGGGTACGGGTTCCACACACACTGACTCTCACTGGGGTACGGGTCCCACACACACTGACTCTCACTGGGGTACGGGTCCCACACACACTGACTCTCACTGGGGTATGGGTCCCACACACACTGACTCTCACTGGGGTAAGGGTTCCACACACACTGACTCTCACTGGGGTACGGGTTCCACACACACTGACTCTCACTGGGGTACGGGTCCCACACACACTGAAGCTCACTGGGGTACGGGTCCCACACACACTGACCCTCACTGGGGTACGGGTCCCACACACACTGACTCTCACTGGGGTATGGGTCCCACACACACTGACTCTCACTGGGGTACGTGTCCCACACACACTGACTCTCACTGGGGTACGGATCCCACACACACTGACTCTCACTGGGGTATGGGTCCCACACACACTGACCCTCACTGGGGTACGGGTCCCACACACACTGACTCTCACTGGGGTAAGGGTTCCACACACACTGACTCTCACTGGGGTATGGGTTCCACACACACTGACTCTCACTGGGGTATGGGTTCCACACACACTGACTCTCACTGGCGTGCAGGGTCCACACTCACTGACTCTCACTGGGGTAAAGGTTCCACACACACTGACTCTCACTGGGGTACGGGTCCCACACACACTGACTCTCACTGGGGTAAGTGTTTCACACACACTGACTCTCACTGGGGTACGGGTTCCACACACACTGACCCTCACTGGGATATGGGTTCCATACAAACTGACGCTCACTGGGGTACGGGTCCCACACACACTGACCCTCACTGGGATATGGGTTCCATACACACTGACCCTCACTGGGATATGGGTTCCATACACACTGACCCTTACTGGGATTTGGGTTCCACACACACTGACTCTCACTGGAGTACGGGTTCCATACACACTGACCCTCATTGGGGTACGGGTTCCACACACACTGACCCTCACTGGGATATGGGTCCCACACACACTGACTCTCACTGGGGTACGGGTTCCACACACACTGACTCTCACTGGGGTACGGGTCCCACACACACTGACTCTCACTGGGGTACGGGTCCCACACACACTGACTCTCACTGGGGTATGGGTCCCACACACACTGACTCTCACTGGGGTATGGGTCCCACACACACTGACTCTCACTGGGGTAAGGGTTCCACACACACTGACTCTCACTGGGGTACGGGCTCCACACACACTGACTCTCACTGGGGTACGGGTCCCACACACACTGAAGCTCACTGGGATATGGGTCCCACGCACACTGACTCTCACTGGGGTACGGGTCCCACACACACTGACTCTCACTGGGGTATGGGTCCCACACACACTGACTCTCACTGGGGTAAGGGTCCCACACACACTGACTCTCACTGGGGTAAGGGTTCCACACACACTGACTCTCACTGGAGTACGGGCTCCACACACACTGACTCTCGCTGGGGTACGGGTCCCACACACACTGAAGCTCACTGGGATATGGGTCCCACGCACACTGACTCTCACTGGGGTACGGGTTCCACACACACTGACTCTCACTGGGGTACGGGTCCCACACACACTGACTCTCACTGGGGTATGGGTCCCACACACACTGACTCTCACTGGGGTATGGGTCCCACACACACTGACTCTCACTGGGGTAAGGGTTCCACACACACTGACTCTCACTGAGGTACGGGCTCCACACACACTGACTCTCACTGGGGTACGGGTCCCACACACACTGAAGCTCACTGCGGTACGGGTCCCACACACACTGACGCTCACTGGGGTACGGGTCCCACACACACTGACTCTCACTGGGGTATGGGTCCCACACACACTGACTCTCACTGGCGTACGGGTCCCACACACACTGACTCTCACTGGGGTACGGGTCCCACACACACTGACTCTCACTGGGGTACGGGTCCCACACACACGGACCCTCACTGGGGTACGGGTCCCACACACACTGACTCTCACTGGGGTAAGGGTTCCACACACACTGACTCTCACTGGGGTATGGGTCCCACACACACTGACTCTCACTGGGGTACGGGTCCCACACACACTGACTCTCACTGGGGTATGGGTCCCACACACACTGACCCTCACTGGGGTACGGGTCCCACACACACTGACTCTCACTGGGGTAAGGGTTCCACACACACTGACTCTCACTGGGGTACGGGCTCCACACACACTGACTCTCACTGGGGTACGGGTCCCACACACACTGAAGCTCACTGGGGTAAGGGTTCCACACACACTGACTCTCACTGGGGTAAGGGTTCCACACACACTGACCCTCACTGGGGTACGGGTCCCACACACACTGACTCTCACTGGGGTATGGGTCCCACACACACTGACCCTCACTGGAGTACGGGTTCCACACACACTGACTCTCACTGGGGTACGGGTTCCACACACACTGACTCTCACTGGGATATGGGTTCCACACACACTGACCCTCACTGGAGTACGGGTTCCACACACACTGACCCTCACTGGGGTATGGGTTCCACACACACTCACTCTCTCTGGGATACAGGTGCCACACACACTGTCTCTCACTGGGGTACTGGTTCCACACACACTGACTCTCACTGTGATATGGGTTCCACACACATTGACTATCACTCGGGTACAGGTTCCACACACATTGACTCTCACTCGGGTACAGGTTCCACATACAGTGAGTCTCACTTGGATATGGGTTCCACACACACTGTCTCTCACTGGGGTATGGGTCCCACACACACTGACTCTCACTGGGGTATGGGTCCCACACACACTGACTCTCACTGGGGTAAGGGTTCCACACACACTGACTCTCACTGGGGTACGGGCTCCACACACACTGACTCTCACTGGGGTACGGGTCCCACACACACTGAAGCTCACTGGGATATGGGTCCCACGCACACTGACTCTCACTGGGGTACGGGTCCCACACACACTGACTCTCACTGGGGTATGGGTCCCACACACACTGACTCTCACTGGGGTAAGGGTCCCACACACACTGACTCTCACTGGGGTAAGGGTTCCACACACACTGACTCTCACTGGAGTACGGGCTCCACACACACTGACTCTCGCTGGGGTACGGGTCCCACACACACTGAAGCTCACTGGGATATGGGTCCCACGCACACTGACTCTCACTGGGGTACGGGTTCCACACACACTGACTCTCACTGGGGTACGGGTCCCACACACACTGACTCTCACTGGGGTATGGGTCCCACACACACTGACTCTCACTGGGGTATGGGTCCCACACACACTGACTCTCACTGGGGTAAGGGTTCCACACACACTGACTCTCACTGAGGTACGGGCTCCACACACACTGACTCTCACTGGGGTACGGGTCCCACACACACTGAAGCTCACTGGGGTACGGGTCCCACACACACTGACGCTCACTGGGGTACGGGTCCCACACACACTGACTCTCACTGGGGTATGGGTCCCACACACACTGACTCTCACTGGCGTACGGGTCCCACACACACTGACTCTCACTGGGGTACGGGTCCCACACACACTGACTCTCACTGGGGTACGGGTCCCACACACACGGACCCTCACTGGGGTACGGGTCCCACACACACTGACTCTCACTGGGGTAAGGGTTCCACACACACTGACTCTCACTGGGGTATGGGTCCCACACACACTGACTCTCACTGGGGTACGGGTCCCACACACACTGACTCTCACTGGGGTATGGGTCCCACACACACTGACCCTCACTGGGGTACGGGTCCCACACACACTGACTCTCACTGGGGTAAGGGTTCCACACACACTGACTCTCACTGGGGTACGGGCTCCACACACACTGACTCTCACTGGGGTACGGGTCCCACACACACACTGAAGCTCACTGGGGTAAGGGTTCCACACACACTGACTCTCACTGGGGTAAGGGTTCCACACACACTGACCCTCACTGGGGTACGGGTCCCACACACACTGACTCTCACTGGGGTATGGGTCCCACACACACTGACCCTCACTGGAGTACGGGTTCCACACACACTGACTCTCACTGGGGTACGGGTTCCACACACACTGACTCTCACTGGGATATGGGTTCCACACACACTGACCCTCACTGGAGTACGGGTTCCACACACACTGACCCTCACTGGGGTATGGGTTCCACACACACTCACTCTCTCTGGGATACAGGTGCCACACACACTGTCTCTCACTGGGGTACTGGTTCCACACACACTGACTCTCACTGTGATATGGGTTCCACACACATTGACTATCACTCGGGTACAGGTTCCACACACATTGACTCTCACTCGGGTACAGGTTCCACATACAGTGAGTCTCACTTGGATATGGGTTCCACACACACTGTCTCTCACTGGGTTACAGGTTCCACACACGCTGACTCTCACTGGGGTTCGGTTTCCATACACACTGACTCTCACTGGGTTACAGATTCCACACACACTGGCTCTCACTGGGGTACGGGTTCCACACACAGACTCTCACTGGGGTACTGGTTCCACACACACTGACTCTCACTGGGTACTGGTTCCACACACACTGACTCTCACTGGGGTATGGGTTCCACACACACTGACTCTCACTGGCGTGCAGGGTCCACACTCACTGACTCTCACTGGGGTAAAGGTTCCACACACACTGACTCTCACTGGGGTACGGGTCCCACACACACTGACTCTCACTGGGGTAAGTGTTTCACACACACTGACTCTCACTGGGGTACGGGTTCCACACACACTGACCCTCACTGGGATATGGGTTCCATACAAACTGACGCTCACTGGGGTACGGGTCCCACACACACTGACCCTCACTGGGATATGGGTTCCATACACACTGACCCTCACTGGGATATGGGTTCCATACACACTGACCCTTACTGGGATTTGGGTTCCACACACACTGACTCTCACTGGAGTACGGGTTCCATACACACTGACCCTCATTGGGGTACGGGTTCCACACACACTGACCCTCACTGGGATATGGGTCCCACACACACTGACTCTCACTGGGGTACGGGTTCCACACACACTGACTCTCACTGGGGTACGGGTCCCACACACACTGACTCTCACTGGGGTACGGGTCCCACACACACTGACTCTCACTGGGGTATGGGTCCCACACACACTGACTCTCACTGGGGTATGGGTCCCACACACACTGACTCTCACTGGGGTAAGGGTTCCACACACACTGACTCTCACTGGGGTACGGGCTCCACACACACTGACTCTCACTGGGGTACGGGTCCCACACACACTGAAGCTCACTGGGATATGGGTCCCACGCACACTGACTCTCACTGGGGTACGGGTCCCACACACACTGACTCTCACTGGGGTATGGGTCCCACACACACTGACTCTCACTGGGGTAAGGGTCCCACACACACTGACTCTCACTGGGGTAAGGGTTCCACACACACTGACTCTCACTGGAGTACGGGCTCCACACACACTGACTCTCGCTGGGGTACGGGTCCCACACACACTGAAGCTCACTGGGATATGGGTCCCACGCACACTGACTCTCACTGGGGTACGGGTTCCACACACACTGACTCTCACTGGGGTACGGGTCCCACACACACTGACTCTCACTGGGGTATGGGTCCCACACACACTGACTCTCACTGGGGTATGGGTCCCACACACACTGACTCTCACTGGGGTAAGGGTTCCACACACACTGACTCTCACTGAGGTACGGGCTCCACACACACTGACTCTCACTGGGGTACGGGTCCCACACACACTGAAGCTCACTGGGGTACGGGTCCCACACACACTGACGCTCACTGGGGTATGGGTCCCACACACACTGACTCTCACTGGGGTATGGGTCCCACACACACTGACTCTCACTGGCGTACGGGTCCCACACACACTGACTCTCACTGGGGTACGGGTCCCACACACACTGACTCTCACTGGGGTACGGGTCCCACACACACGGACCCTCACTGGGGTACGGGTCCCACACACACTGACTCTCACTGGGGTAAGGGTTCCACACACACTGACTCTCACTGGGGTATGGGTCCCACACACACTGACTCTCACTGGGGTACGGGTCCCACACACACTGACTCTCACTGGGGTATGGGTCCCACACACACTGACCCTCACTGGGGTACGGGTCCCACACACACTGACTCTCACTGGGTAAGGGTTCCACACACACTGACTCTCACTGGGGTACGGGCTCCACACACACTGACTCTCACTGGGGTACGGGTCCCACACACACTGAAGCTCACTGGGGTAAGGGTTCCACACACACTGACTCTCACTGGGGTAAGGGTTCCACACACACTGACCCTCACTGGGGTACGGGTCCCACACACACTGACTCTCACTGGGGTATGGGTCCCACACACACTGACCCTCACTGGAGTACGGGTTCCACACACACTGACTCTCACTGGGGTACGGGTTCCACACACACTGACTCTCACTGGGATATGGGTTCCACACACACTGACCCTCACTGGAGTACGGGTTCCACACACACTGACCCTCACTGGGGTATGGGTTCCACACACACTCACTCTCTCTGGGATACAGGTGCCACACACACTGTCTCTCACTGGGGTACTGGTTCCACACACACTGACTCTCACTGTGATATGGGTTCCACACACATTGACTATCACTCGGGTACAGGTTCCACACACATTGACTCTCACTCGGGTACAGGTTCCACATACAGTGAGTCTCACTTGGATATGGGTTCCACACACACTGTCTCTCACTGGGGTATGGGTCCCACACACACTGACTCTCACTGGGGTATGGGTCCCACACACACT
Organism: Mustelus asterias; assembly: GCF_964213995.1. Classification (NCBI taxonomy): domain Eukaryota; kingdom Metazoa; phylum Chordata; class Chondrichthyes; order Carcharhiniformes; family Triakidae; genus Mustelus; species Mustelus asterias. The sequence goes on along the minus strand of NC_135824.1, from coordinate 46,694,331 downwards.
GACTCTCACTGGGGTAAGGGTTCCACACACACTGACTCTCACTGGGGTACGGGCTCCACACACACTGACTCTCACTGGGGTACGGGTCCCACACACACTGAAGCTCACTGGGATATGGGTCCCACGCACACTGACTCTCACTGGGGTACGGGTCCCACACACACTGACTCTCACTGGGGTATGGGTCCCACACACACTGACTCTCACTGGGGTAAGGGTCCCACACACACTGACTCTCACTGGGGTAAGGGTTCCACACACACTGACTCTCACTGGAGTACGGGCTCCACACACACTGACTCTCGCTGGGGTACGGGTCCCACACACACTGAAGCTCACTGGGATATGGGTCCCACGCACACTGACTCTCACTGGGGTACGGGTTCCACACACACTGACTCTCACTGGGGTACGGGTCCCACACACACTGACTCTCACTGGGGTATGGGTCCCACACACACTGACTCTCACTGGGGTATGGGTCCCACACACACTGACTCTCACTGGGGTAAGGGTTCCACACACACTGACTCTCACTGAGGTACGGGCTCCACACACACTGACTCTCACTGGGGTACGGGTCCCACACACACTGAAGCTCACTGGGGTACGGGTCCCACACACACTGACGCTCACTGGGGTACGGGTCCCACACACACTGACTCTCACTGGGGTATGGGTCCCACACACACTGACTCTCACTGGCGTACGGGTCCCACACACACTGACTCTCACTGGGGTACGGGTCCCACACACACTGACTCTCACTGGGGTACGGGTCCCACACACACGGACCCTCACTGGGGTACGGGTCCCACACACACTGACTCTCACTGGGGTAAGGGTTCCACACACACTGACTCTCACTGGGGTATGGGTCCCACACACACTGACTCTCACTGGGGTACGGGTCCCACACACACTGACTCTCACTGGGGTATGGGTCCCACACACACTGACCCTCACTGGGGTACGGGTCCCACACACACTGACTCTCACTGGGGTAAGGGTTCCACACACACTGACTCTCACTGGGGTACGGGCTCCACACACACTGACTCTCACTGGGGTACGGGTCCCACACACACACTGAAGCTCACTGGGGTAAGGGTTCCACACACACTGACTCTCACTGGGGTAAGGGTTCCACACACACTGACCCTCACTGGGGTACGGGTCCCACACACACTGACTCTCACTGGGGTATGGGTCCCACACACACTGACCCTCACTGGAGTACGGGTTCCACACACACTGACTCTCACTGGGGTACGGGTTCCACACACACTGACTCTCACTGGGATATGGGTTCCACACACACTGACCCTCACTGGAGTACGGGTTCCACACACACTGACCCTCACTGGGGTATGGGTTCCACACACACTCACTCTCTCTGGGATACAGGTGCCACACACACTGTCTCTCACTGGGGTACTGGTTCCACACACACTGACTCTCACTGTGATATGGGTTCCACACACATTGACTATCACTCGGGTACAGGTTCCACACACATTGACTCTCACTCGGGTACAGGTTCCACATACAGTGAGTCTCACTTGGATATGGGTTCCACACACACTGTCTCTCACTGGGTTACAGGTTCCACACACGCTGACTCTCACTGGGGTTCGGTTTCCATACACACTGACTCTCACTGGGTTACAGATTCCACACACACTGGCTCTCACTGGGGTACGGGTTCCACACACAGACTCTCACTGGGGTACTGGTTCCACACACACTGACTCTCACTGGGTACTGGTTCCACACACACTGACTCTCACTGGGATATGGGTCCCACACACACTGACTCTCACTGGGGTACGGGTTCCACACACACTGACTCTCACTGGGGTACGGGCTCCACACACACTGACTCTCACTGGGGTACGGGTCCCACACACACTGAAGCTCACTGGGGTACGGGTCCCACACACACTGACCCTAACTGGGGTACGGGTCCCACACACACTGACTCTCACTGGGGTATGGGTCCCACACACACTGACCCTCACTGGGGTACCGGTCCCACACACACTGACTCTCACTGGGGTAAGGGTTCCACACACACGGACTCTCATTGGGGTATGGGTTCCACACACACTGACTCTCACTGGGGTATGGGTTCCACACTCACTGACTCTCACTGGCGTGCAGGTTCCACACTCACTGACTCTCACTGGGGTAAGGGTTCCACACACACTGACTCTCACTGGGGTACGGGTCCCACACACACTGACTCTCACTGGGGTAAGGGTTCCACACACACTGACTCTCACTGGGGTACGGGTTCCACACACACTGACCCTCACTGGGATATGGGTTCCATACAAACTGACGCTCACTGGGGTACGGGTCCCACACACACTGACCCTCACTGGGATATGGGTTCCATACACACTGACCCTCACTGGGATATGGGTTCCATACACACTGACCCTCACTGGGATTTGGGTTCCACACACACTGACTCTCACTGGAGTACGAGTTCCATACACACTGACCCTCATTGGGGTACGGGTTCCACACACACTGACCCACACTGGAATATGGGTCCCACACACACTGACTCTCACTGGGGTACGGGTTCCACACACACTGACTCTCACTCGGGTACGGGTCCCACACACACTGACTCTCACTGGGGTACGGGTCCCACACACACTGACTCTCACTGGGGTATGGGTCCCACACACACTGACTCTCACTGGGGTATGGGTCCCACACACACTGACTCTCACTGGGGTAAGGGTTCCACACACACTGACTCTCACTGGGGTACGGGCTCCACACACACTGACTCTCACTGGGGTACGGGTCCCACACACACTGAAGCTCACTGGGATATGGGTCCCACGCACACTGACTCTCACTGGGGTACGGGTCCCACACACACTGACTCTCACTGGGGTATGGGTCCCACACACACTGACTCTCACTGGGGTATGGGTCCCACAAACACTGACTCTCACTGGCGTAAGGGTTCCACACACACAGACTCTCACTGGGGTACGGGCTCCACACACACTGACTCTCACTGGGGTACGGGTCCCACACACACTGAAGCTCACTGGGATATGGGTCCCACGCACACTGACTCTCACTGGGGTACGGGTTCCACACACACTGACTCTCACTGGGGTACGAGTCCCACACACACTGACTCTCACTGGGGTACGGGTTCCACACACACTGACTCTCACTGGGGTACGGGTCCCACACACACTGACTCTCACTGGGGTAAGGGTTCCACACACACTGACTCTCACTGGGGTACGGGCTCCACACACACTGACTCTCGCTGGGGTACGGGTCCCACACACACTGAAGCTCACTGGGATATGGGTCCCACGCACACTGACTCTCACTGGGGTACGGGTTCCACACACACTGACTCTCACTGGGGTACGGGTCCCACACACACTGACTCTCACTGGGGTATGGGTCCCACACACACTGACTCTCACTGGGGTATGGGTCCCACACACACTGACTCTCACTGGGGTAAGGGTTCCACACACACTGACTCTCACTGAGGTACGGGCTCCACACACACTGACTCTCACTGGGGTACGGGTCCCACACACACTGAAGCTCACTGGGGTACGGGTCCCACACACACTGACGCTCACTGGGGTACGGGTCCCACACACACTGACTCTCACTGGGGTATGGGTCCCACACACACTGACTCTCACTGGGGTACGGGTCCCACACACACTGACTCTCACTGGGGTACGGGTCCCACACACACTGACTCTCACTGGGGTACGGGTCCCACACACAATGACCCTCACTGGGGTACGGGTCCCACACACACTGACTCTCACTGGGGTAAGGGTTCCACACACACTGACTCTCACTGGGGTATGGGTCCCACACACACTGACTCTCACTGGGGTACGGGTCCCACACACACTGACTCTCACTGGGGTACGGGTCCCACACACACTGAAGCTCACTGGGGTACGGGTCCCACACACACTGACTCTCACTGGGGTATGGATCCCACACACACTGACTCTCACTGGGGTATGGGTCCCACACACACTGACTCTCACTGGGGTAAGGGTTCCACACACACTGACTCTCACTGGGGTACGGGCTCGACACACACTGACTCTCACTGGGGTTCGGGTCCCACACACACTGAAGGTCACTGGGATATGGGTCCCACGCACACTGACTCTCACTGGGGTACGGGTTCCACACACACACTCTCTCACTGGGGTAAGGGTTCCACACACACACTGACTCTCACTGGGGTACGGGTCCCACACACACTGACTCTCACTGGGGTACGGGTCCCACACACACTGACTCTCACTGGGGTATGGGTCCCACACACACTGACTCTCACTGGGGTACGGGTCCCACACACACTGACTCTCACTGGGGTACGGGTCCCACACACACTGACTCTCACTGGGGTATGGGTCCCACACACACTGACTCTCACTGGGGTATGGGTCCCACACACACTGACTCTCACTGGGGTACGGGTCCCACACACACTGACTCTCACTGGGGTATGGGCCCCACACACACTGACCCTCACTGGGGTACGGGTCCCACACACACTGACTCTCACTGGGGTAAGGGTTCCACACACACTGACCCTCACTGGGATATGGGTCCCACACACACTGACTCTCACTGGGGTACGGGTTCCACACACACAGACTCTCACTGGGGTACGGGTCCCACACACACTGAAGCTCACTGGGGTACGGGTCCCACACACACTGACCCTCACTGGGATATGGGTTCCAAACACACTGACCCTCACTGGGATATGGGTTCCATACACACTGACCCTCACTGGGATTTGGGTTCCACACACACTGACTCTCACTGGAGTACGGGTTCCATACACACTGACCCTCATTGGGGGACGGGTTCCACACACACTGACCCTCACTGGGATATGGGTCCCACACACACTGACTCTCACTGGGGTACGGGTTCCACACACACTGACTCTCACTGGGGTATGGGTCCCACACACACTGACTCTCACTGGTGTACGGGTCCCACACACACTGACTCTCACTGGGGTATGGGTCCCACACACACTGACTCTCACTGGGGTATGGGTCCCACACACACTAACTCTCACTGGGGTAAGGGTTCCACACACACTGACTCTCACTGGGGTACGGGCTCCACACACACTGACTCTCACTGGGGTACGGGTCCCACACACACTGAAGCTCACTGGGGTACGGGTCCCACACACACTGACTCTAACTGGGGTATGGATCCCACACACACTGACTCTCACTGGGGTATGGGTCCCACACACACTGACTCTCACTGGGGTAAGGGTTCCACACACACTGACCCTCACTGGGGTACGGGCTCGACACACACTGACTCTCACTGGGGTTCGGGTCCCACACACACTGAAGGTCACTGGGATATGGGTCCCACGCACACTGACTCTCACTGGGGTACGGGTTCCACACACACTGACTCTCACTGGTGTACGAGTCCCACACACACTGACTCTCACTGGGGTAAGGGTTCCACACACACACTGACTCTCACTGGGGTACGGGTCCCACACACACTGACTCTCACTGGGGTACGGGTCCCACACACACTGACTCTCACTGGGGTATGGGTCCCACACACACTGACTCTCACTGGGGTATGGGTCCCACACACACTGACTCTCACTGGGGTACGGGTCCCACACACACTGACTCTCACTGGGGTATGGGCCCCACACACACTGACCCTCACTGGGGTACGGGTCCCACACACACTGACTCTCACTGGGGTATGGGTCCCACACACACTGACTCTCACTGGGGTACGGGTCCCACACACACTGACTCTCACTGGGGTACGGGTCCCACACACACTGAAGCTCACTGGGGTACGGGTCCCACACACACTGACTCTCACTGGGATATGGGTCCCACGCACACTGACTCTCACTGGGGTACGGGTTCCACACACACTGACTCTCACTGGGGTACGAGTCCCACACACACTGACTCTCACTGGGGTAAGGGTTCCACACACACTGACTCTCACTGGGGTACGGGCTCCACACACACTGACTCTCGCTGGGGTACGGGTCCCACACACACTGAAGCTCACTGGGATATGGGTCCCACGCACACTGACTCTCACTGGGGTACGGGTTCCACACACACTGACTCTCACTGGGGTACGGGTCCCACACACACTGACTCTCACTGGGGTATGGGTCCCACACACACTGACTCTCACTGGGGTATGGGTCCCACACACACTGACTCTCACTGGGGTAAGGGTTCCACACACACTGACTCTCACTGAGGTACGGGCTCCACACACACTGACTCTCACTGGGGTACGGGTCCCACACACACTGAAGCTCACTGGGGTACGGGTCCCACACACACTGACGCTCACTGGGGTACGGGTCCCACACACACTGACTCTCACTGGGGCATGGGTCCCACACACACTGACTCTCACTGGGGTACGGGTCCCACACACACTGACTCTCACTGGGGTACGGGTCCCACACACACTGACTCTCACTGGGGTACGGGTCCCACACACAATGACCCTCACTGGGGTACGGGTCCCACACACACTGACTCTCACTGGGGTAAGGGTTCCACACACACTGACTCTCACTGGGGTATGGGTCCCACACACACTGACTCTCACTGGGGTACGGGTCCCACACACACTGACTCTCACTGGGGTACGGGTCCCACACACACTGAAGCTCACTGGGGTACGGGTCCCACACACACTGACTCTCACTGGGGTATGGATCCCATACACACTGACTCTCACTGGGGTATGGGTCCCACACACACTGACTCTCACTGGGGTAAGGGTTCCACACACACTGACTCTCACTGGGGTACGGGCTCGACACACACTGACTCTCACTGGGGTTCGGGTCCCACACACACTGAAGGTCACTGGGATATGGGTCCCACGCACACTGACTCTCACTGGGGTACGGGTTCCACACACACACTCTCTCACTGGGGTAAGGGTTCCACACACACACTGACTCTCACTGGGGTACGGGTCCCACACACACTGACTCTCACTGGGGTACGGGTCCCACACACACTGACTCTCACTGGGGTATGGGTCCCACACACACTGACTCTCACTGGGGTATGGGTCCCACACACACTGACTCTCACTGGGGTACGGGTCCCACACACACTGACTCTCACTGGGGTATGGGTCCCACACACACTGACTCTCACTGGGGTATGGGTCCCACACACACTGACTCTCACTGGGGTACGGGTCCCACACACACTGACTCTCACTGGGGTATGGGCCCCACACACACTGACCCTCACTGGGGTACGGGTCCCACACACACTGACTCTCACTGGGGTAAGGGTTCCACACACACTGACCCTCACTGGGATATGGGTCCCACACACACTGACTCTCACTGGGGTACGGGTTCCACACACACAGACTCTCACTGGGGTACGGGTCCCACACACACTGAAGCTCACTGGGGTACGGGTCCCACACACACTGACCCTCACTGGGATATGGGTTCCAAACACACTGACCCTCACTGGGATATGGGTTCCATACACACTGACCCTCACTGGGATTTGGGTTCCACACACACTGACTCTCACTGGAGTACGGGTTCCATACACACTGACCCTCATTGGGGGACGGGTTCCACACACACTGACCCTCACTGGGATATGGGTCCCACACACACTGACTCTCACTGGGGTACGGGTTCCACACACACTGACTCTCACTGGGGTATGGGTCCCACACACACTGACTCTCACTGGTGTACGGGTCCCACACACACTGACTCTCACTGGGGTATGGGTCCCACACACACTGACTCTCACTGGGGTATGGGTCCCACACACACTAACTCTCACTGGGGTAAGGGTTCCACACACACTGACTCTCACTGGGGTACGGGCTCCACACACACTGACTCTCACTGGGGTACGGGTCCCACACACACTGAAGCTCACTGGGGTACGGGTCCCACACACACTGACTCTAACTGGGGTATGGATCCCACACACACTGACTCTCACTGGGGTATGGGTCCCACACACACTGACTCTCACTGGGGTAAGGGTTCCACACACACTGACCCTCACTGGGGTACGGGCTCGACACACACTGACTCTCACTGGGGTTCGGGTCCCACACACACTGAAGGTCACTGGGATATGGGTCCCACGCACACTGACTCTCACTGGGGTACGGGTTCCACACACACTGACTCTCACTGGTGTACGAGTCCCACACACACTGACTCTCACTGGGGTAAGGGTTCCACACACACACTGACTCTCACTGGGGTACGGGTCCCACACACACTGACTCTCACTGGGGTACGGGTCCCACACACACTGACTCTCACTGGGGTATGGGTCCCACACACACTGACTCTCACTGGGGTATGGGTCCCACACACACTGACTCTCACTGGGGTACGGGTCCCACACACACTGACTCTCACTGGGGTATGGGCCCCACACACACTGACCCTCACTGGGGTACGGGTCCCACACACACTGACTCTCACTGGGGTATGGGTCCCACACACACTGACTCTCACTGGGGTACGGGTCCCACACACACTGACTCTCACTGGGGTACGGGTCCCACACACACTGAAGCTCACTGGGGTATGGGTCCCACACACACTGACTCTCACTGGGGTATGGATCCCACACACACTGACTCTCACTGGGGTATGGGTCCCACACACACTGACTCTCACTGGGGTAAGGGTTCCACACACACTGACTCTCACTGGGGTACGGGCTCGACACACACTGACTCTCACTGGGGTTCGGGTCCCACACACACTGAAGGTCACTGGGATATGGGTCCCACGCACACTGACTCTCACTGGGGTACGGGTTCCACACACACACTCTCTCACTGGGGTAAGGGTTCCACACACACACTGACTCTCACTGGGGTACGGGTCCCACACACACTGACTCTCACTGGGGTACGGGTCCCACACACACTGACTCTCACTGGGGTATGGGTCCCACACACACTGACTCTCACTGGGGTATGGGTCCCTCACACACTGACTCTCACTGGGGTACGGGTCCCACACACACTGACTCTCACTGGGGTATGGGTCCCACACACACTGACTCTCACTGGGGTATGGGTCCCACACACACTGACTCTCACTGGGGTACGGGTCCCACACACACTGACTCTCACTGGGGTATGGGCCCCACACACACTGACCCTCACTGGGGTACGGGTCCCACACACACTGACTCTCACTGGGGTAAGGGTTCCACACACACTGACCCTCACTGGGATATGGGTCCCACACACACTGACTCTCACTGGGGTACGGGTTCCACACACACAGACTCTCACTGGGGTACGGGTCCCACACACACTGAAGCTCACTGGGGTACGGGTCCCACACACACTGACCCTCACTGGGATATGGGTTCCAAACACACTGACCCTCACTGGGATATGGGTTCCATACACACTGACCCTCACTGGGATTTGGGTTCCACACACACTGACTCTCACTGGAGTACGGGTTCCATACACACTGACCCTCATTGGGGGACGGGTTCCACACACACTGACCCTCACGGGGATATGGGTCCCACACACACTGACTCTCACTGGGGTACGGGTTCCACACACACTGACTCTCACTGGGGTATGGGTCCCACACACACTGACTCTCACTGGTGTACGGGTCCCACACACACTGACTCTCACTGGGGTATGGGTCCCACACACACTGACTCTCACTGGGGTATGGGTCCCACACACACTAACTCTCACTGGGGTAAGGGTTCCACACACACTGACTCTCACTGGGGTACGGGCTCCACACACACTGACTCTCACTGGGGTACGGGTCCCACACACACTGAAGCTCACTGGGGTACGGGTCCCACACACACTGACTCTAACTGGGGTATGGATCCCACACACACTGACTCTCACTGGGGTATGGGTCCCACACACACTGACTCTCACTGGGGTAAGGGTTCCACACACACTGACCCTCACTGGGGTACGGGCTCGACACACACTGACTCTCACTGGGGTTCGGGTCCCACACACACTGAAGGTCACTGGGATATGGGTCCCACGCACACTGACTCTCACTGGGGTACGGGTTCCACACACACTGACTCTCACTGGTGTACGAGTCCCACACACACTGACTCTCACTGGGGTA